>NC_084803.1:8961371-9266121 GCF_963583255.1 Pyrus communis
TTTCCCCTTTTTGCAGAGTTTCTTTTGAGTTTCAGCATAATGTTTGTGGGAGATCAATATATGCAGAGGGTACAATCGATGCTGTTATTTTCCTTGCCAAGAAGGTGCTGAAGCTTTTCTATCCCTCTTTTGCTTTCCTACTTGCTGCAGTGCTCATGATGGTTTTAATAATAATGAAATTTTGGTCTTAAGAAATAATATATTAATGAACTACTTTGACGACTGGAAAGAAGATTGGTTAAGTTCCTATTCAAATATAGTATCTGATTTGAATACTCATCAATTATTTGGCTAGAATATTGATAACGTATATTTAGTGATTAAGCTAGAAACTCGTAGGACCTTTTATGCAATACTTTACTTTTATGATATGAAATATTGTATGAATGCAGATTCATTCGAAGGCAGACAAGCGGATCTACAATATGATGGATGTCCTGCGAGAGGGTAACATGCGATGATAGTTGGCTTTGTACGAAGGGTGTAGTCTGTAGTAGTAAATTAACTAGTTTAAAATAATTGGATTCTGTTTGAGGAAAATAGGGACATAAGTTTCGGATTAGTAGTTTCGACCTTATCTTTGTCAGTTATTGTTTTCCTTCCTGCTAATGTTTTGTAGTTTGGTTGAAGGAAACATGAATATATAAGTTTACGTTTATATTCGAGATGCACCTGATATTGTTGGCCGATATGGTAGTGTGCACAGACAAGCTGTTGAGCAGGCTTTTCTTGTCTTGGTTTATGAACATTCGAACACGACAGATGTGCTTGGCCGTTCAGTTAAGCACAGAAACTAAGTGATGGTGTTTGCTAGTGTTGTTCCTGCAAACAGGTGCTCTAGTTTGAATAGCGTGCTGCTGCCTACTAGTAGTCCGAATTACTAGGATGCATCGGAACGCAAAATTTGAGAGAGTATCAACTAACCCAGAGCTGGTTGGTATGCTCCCATTACCTTTACCGTTTTACTTGATGTTACAAGGTTCAATAGAAATATGAACCAACACCAAATAGAAGCAATGCAACCTTCAAATTGCAGCGCTTGGTAATGGAGAAGCAATGTGTAATACTTTGACTTTGGATTCTCTTTTGTTTTATTTGATTTAATGGTAAAAAAATACAAGCATTATATTTTAGTTAATGGTAAAAAATAAAATAGGATGAGCGTTACTTATTCTAAACAGGGAGCCTTGACGAAATGGAAATGTTTTTTTGTTTTTTTTTTTTTTGATTTTGTGACGGAAAGGTTACGGATTTGAGTTGTGAAAATAACTTTTTTACAAAGTAAAAACAAAGATGCGTGCGATAAAGTTTCTCCCGTGATATTCGCAAAGCGTGAAATCTTTTAGGCTTGGGTCTCCCTTTAGGATTTCTAGAACATTTTGAGTTCCTTTTATGTTGTTTTGGACTCGTTAGCTCCGCATCGCTAACGGGCCCAAGCCCGAAATAATAATAATTTCCTCGCAGAAAAACTCTGAAATATCACGTGGACTCCCAATAAAAAAAAAGAAAGAAAAGGAACCGCTTTCCCCGGAGAGCAGTTCAACAGCGAGTGCGAGGGAGACGAAGGAAGTGATACCACAGAATGGAAGGGAGGGAAGACTTGAAGTCGATACTAGAGTATCTGCCGGTGGTGGTACGGTCGTGCAGTCTGTTCTGGCCGTCGCAAGCGGTGGATGCTCTAAAGGCGTTGGCGGGAGGTCCTGAGCAGAGTGGGTTGCATTCTGGGGAGCTGCTATTCACAGCCATTTCGGACCTCCGGCACTCTCTTTCGATCTCCTCTCACCCCGTCGCTCCTTCCGCCCCACACGGCTACGCCCTCTTCTTCGATGAGGTCTTGCATTTCTGCAATTCATTCAATTTTGTACACTTCTATTTTTAATTTCCTTTTTCTGTTCAAGTGTTTGATATCCATAGCATTAGCATATCATCTGAATTCTGAATGGAAAGGCGTGGGTTGTGCAGCTCATGTCCAGGGAGGAAGCGAGGAAATGGTTTGGAGAGGTTGTCCCGGCATTGGCGAATTTGCTTTTGCGCTTGCCCTCTCTGCTAGAATACCACTATCAAAACGCAGGTGGCCTTATCCATGGAGTCAAAAATGGCCTTCGTCTACTGGATTCACAAGCAGCAGGAATCGTGTTGCTCAGCCAGGTATCTTTATCATCATTGTTGCTTGCACTTGGTGAACATTATTTTGGCTTTTTATCTGAAGAACCATAAGCGATCGCATCCCAAAATTTCCTTTAGTTGTGGTATTGCTTTACTGATTAATGTCCGCGTTTCTTTTCAGGAACTAATTAGTGCTCTTCTCGGGTGCTCGTTATTTTGTTTGTTCCCCACCAATAAACGAGGTGCCAGACATCTCCCAACCATCAACTTCGACCATTTGTTTGCGTATGTCATCTTTGATTTCTTATGCGGCACTTGTTTCTTCTAGTTTACTTTTACTACACGTATAGTTGTAGTTAAATATACCTACCACCTCGAATGTATTTTCAGGACGTTGTATGACAGTTATAGTGAACAACAGGAGAATAAGATAAGGTGCATTATACACTACTTTGAAAGGATAAGTTTCCATATGCCTGAGGGTTTTGTCTCATTTGAGCGGAAAGTTCTTCCTCTGGAACATGATCCTTTAAGCATTTCTTATCCCAAGGCTAGTTTTTGGAGCAAGTCAGACATTCCTCTCTGCCGCTTTGAGGTAAAAGATGAGCAGCTGTATTAAATAATAAGCCTCCGGTTACATGCAGATGGATTGATTTCCCCTTTTCGTTCTCCTAGTCCTACTACAGCTTTGCAGTTGCAATACCTTGCTAAGTAGTCTTTTCATATCGTTCTAGGTTCACAGCTCAGGCTTGATAGAAGATCAGTCAAGTGGGGCTCTTGAAGTTGACTTTGCAAACAAGTATATAGGAGGTGGTGCTCTTCGCAGGGGCTGTGTACAGGTAAGGTTTTTTGACTCTTTATATGTTTCATCTAAGTGTGCGTGCCAGCACTTTTAAACTGTATTTTTATATGTTTACCTTTTCTTGGATCACGCAGGCCATGATCTAGTTGCAGAAGCACCTAATTTTATTTGTTATTATCATCTCACGTAGGAAGAGATCCGTTTCATGATCAATCCTGAATTAATTGCTAGCATGCTGTTCATGCCTTCCATGGAAGATAATGAGGCTATAGAAATTATTGGTGCAGAAAGGTTTTCCGATTATACAGGGTGAGCATTGATAACATATTGTTTGCTTATTTGTCTGTTAGACAGTAATCACATATATTTTGATTAGAGGAGTTAAGCATTTGTTGTTAATACACCATGAATTTAATTTGGTTCTGCTTTCCAATTGTCGTCATTTCTTTAAGTGGTGTAGGTATGCTTCTTCTTTTCGTTTTGCTGGTGACTATGTGGACAAAAGGGATGTAGACTCTCTCAGAAGACGTAAAACCAGAATTATTGCAATAGATGCATTATGCAGCCCGGGGATGAGACAATACAAACAAGAGTTCCTCCTGCGGTACGTATATTGTACTGCAAAGACAGATTATTTGAATCATATGGTATAGTCATGCTTCCTGAATAGAAACCCATAATCTACCTAGCCAATTTTACATTGCTTTATGGCACGATCCACCCAACTCAGCCAAGCTAATAAATGCTGCATAAGAGAGTGGGAGGCCAGCCCTTGGGGACTCCATACAATAAACTTTTTGAGACTTAGGAAATGAAACTTCCATTCAAATATAGTCGAGAGGAAATAAGTCTCAGCAATCAGGTCCCTGCAACTTCGAGGAAGGCTTCAAGCATCCCAAATTACTTTTGTTGAATTACTCTTCACAAGCATAAAGTAGCACCCCAAACCCTTGGTTTTCTTCTTTGTTCAAATTCTAAATCCTTGCCTTCAATTTCTTGGTGATACTATGCTGGATTGTTGTCACACTTGAGTGCAGATTTGATCTCCTTCGTTTTATAGCTGAAGTTTTATCTATCCTACTTGTTGGCTTCAACAGGGAAACTAATAAGGCATTCTGTGGATTTTTTCAACAATTGAAATATCAGCAGCACAAGAGATTGTTTCGAGAGGATGGATGTTCTCGAGTTCAGCTTCATCCAGATGTTAAAGACTCCAGTGACATTTGTAGTGATAATCTTTTGGTATGAATTTTCTATCACTTTTATCTTGGTTTGTGTGTGTGTGTGTGGGGTTTTAGGTGATGTTCTACATTTGGAAATGATATCTGCATTATTAACTTTAGCCAAGCTCTTAATGTAAAGTTTATATTTGGTTTGCATCATCTGAACTTGCTGTTCTTGTACAAGAAAATTTGCTTGTTTGACTTTTGACTTTTACATTTCTATAGTTGCAGGAAACTAGCGAAAATTCTGATAAGGTGTTTGGAGGACAATCTGTACACCAACAGATCAGAGATTCTGAGATGTCATCTCTGGATAATGAGGATGATGAAGTTGGGATTGCAACTGGGAATTGGGGATGTGGTGCTTTTGGAGGAGATCCTGAAGTGAAGGCCATAGTTCAGTGGCTAGCTGCCTCTCAGGTAGTTTAATGTTACGCCTTCAAAGCAACTAAAGGGAGAATTTTGTGAAAAAGCCTGAATGGGATATATATCATGTGTGAAATCTTTAGCTGACTCAGACAATTTCACGAGAATTCTAAGATTTAACAATGATCAAAATGGATATGATTTCAGGCAGAAAGACCATTCATTTTGTACTACACGTTTGGCATGAAGGCATTGCGAAACATAGAGCAGGTACATTCCCTCCACCCAGCTCGTGCCAAGCTTTTATGCCTCTGTGTGTATAGCATGTTTATATTTTACTTTCTGCGCTTTGTGGAGTAGGTAACTCGATGGATACATTCGCATGAATGGACAGTTGGAGATCTGTGGAATTTGGTGGTGGAGTACTCAACGCAGAGATTGAAGGGAGAGACGGATGATGGATTCTTTACTTGGCTCCTTCCATCTCTACTTGCCCCTCGTCATGATACCGATATGTTGGATTTGCCTATTTCGCCTTAAATAAAACTTGATGCCTGTGCTGTGTTGTATTGTCCCGTATGGTCGCGTTTATTTTTTTTGGTAGAAGGATTTCATTTTTCTTTTGCTTTGTTTTTTGTTGCACATTCTATTTATGGCACGGCATAGCAATGCAGACGGCTTTCAGGCTTCAGGTGCCGCGAATATTTGCCGGACCTTAACTTATGCTGCTGCAAAAGGAGCTTAAAATGAAAGCTCTGAACGAACACCAATATCCAAGTGAGATCAGAAGTTGAAAAGAAATGATAAAATTTGATATGGGTGTAGTTATCTACCCGCCGTTTTACACTTTTCACTCCTCAATTTTTGCCGATTGAATCGAATAGTTTGAAATTGATCAAGGAACAAAAATTAATATGGTATGTTGAGAAAATTAAAAGAAGTGTGTGGATAGTATCACGTAATTTGCCGCACTCCCTCCCTCGATGATGCGTCAGCATCATACGCAATATACGAAAGTAGGAAGGCTTGAAGAGTGTATAAGTGGAGGCCCATAAAAGTTCCTCGTAGCTCTCGTGGGCTGGGCTTTTGGTCGGTGGGCTGGGCTTGGGTTACAAGGTCAAACAGTTAGAAGTGGAAGCCTGCCTTATCTGATTCATTTGACAGTTGCAGTTGCAGCAGGCGCGCTGCGTTCTGCTGGTTGGGGTTTTAGCTGCTGCGGCTGATGCTCTTCGGGGTTTTGGTTTCTCCTCGTCATCGTCATCCCAAGCTCAGGTCAGCTTTCTTCTCTATACTCTTCGTTTTTTCCTTGCTGACATGGTGCAATGAATTGGAATTGAATTTACACTTTTCACTGATTTGCTTTCTGCCATTTACCGACTGCTGTCAAGTGTTGGAAATGGCTCTGCAAACTACCACCGCACTTCCCTATCTCTTCTCCTCACCAAAACCCAACAACAAATTCTTCATGCTCCTTTCGTTGCCTCCTCATTCCCAGCAAACCCAAGCTAATCACAACAGAACATGGATGAACACCGCTGCGAGTGTCCCAACACATGTCCATAGCTCCAACTTTACTAGATTGCATGCCTCTAACCAACAAGAGGGGGACTCCTCTGATGATGATGATGAACCTTCTTCCGGTATCAAGGATGATCCCTATTTCATGGGTTCTCAAGAGAGACGTGAATGGAGAAACACAATTAGACGAGTTTTAGATACCAACCCCGATGTTAAGGAGGAGTTAGACCCTAGTGAAAGGACAAAGAAGGTGCAACAACTTCTGGCCAATTATCCTCTTGTTGTAGAGGAGGAGGATCCTGAATGGCCTGAGGATGCGGATGGCCGTGGTTTCAAGTTGGATCAATTCTTTGACAAGATTACCATCAAGAATACGCCAAAGAAGGATGACGATGAGAATGATGACAGCGACAGTGAAGTAGTGTGGCAAGATGATAACTACATTCGTCCTATTAAAGATGTAACAACTGCAGAATGGGAAGAGACTGTTTTCAAGGACATCAGCCCTTTAATCATTCTTGTACACAATCGCTATAGAAGGTCCGGTTTTCCATTTTTCTCATGATTTCTTTTTTGCTATGCTATGTTACTTGTCTCTTATCGAAATTTATGATCTCGGCTCCTTGTTTCAGTTATAGTTCGTTATATGAGAAAATTGTTCCGATTAACATTTTTTTCCTCTCTTCAGACCAAAAGAGAATGAAAGAATCCGGAATGAACTGGAGAAGGCTATACACATTATATGGAACTGCAGGCTACCTTCACCAAGGGTAAGTCTACCCCCCAACTGTAATAGTGTACGTGTGCCCTCTCACACCCCCTTTACTAATCATTATGGCTAATATTTATTTTTCATGTTTAACAGTGTATTGCAGTTGATGCTGTTACTGAGCATGATTTGGTATCTGCTCTCCAAGTGTCTGTCTTCCCCGAGATCATCTTCACTAAAGCTGGGAAGATCTTATATCGCGAGAAAGGTAATTTTTATTTTAGAACATGGGCGTTTGATTCTTGCCTCCTAATTGCAGCATGATTTCAACTCCTTTTTTATGTCCTCTGTTCAGAAATTCGAAGTGGAGATGAGTTGTCAAAGGTGATGGCTTTCTTTTACTATGGAGCAGCCAGACCACCTTGTTTGAATGGCATTGGAGATAGGCAGGAAGCAATTCCATATGTTCCCGTCAGTTCCCAACCATGATATTGGTTGTTGGTGAAGTTTTCCTCGTAACAATATTCGGGCTAAAAGCCATATAGTTTGGAACTCCTACAATATTGCCATGACAAGTAGGCATAGAGCAAGGCAATGCCAATACCTATCCACGCTTGGAGCCATAGCATCTCTTCCTTGTCGCTCTCTTTCTCTCTGTGTATATATATTGTTGGTAACTCCTAACAAGACATTATATTGTTATGTATAACAGCACTTTTTGCTTGTTCTTGATGTTATCAGATGCCTTTGTTTTTAATTTGATTGATGGAATTTAACTTGCAGTTCTGTATTGGCTTTTAAGTAGAATATAAGACATAGCTGGTAATAGGCTTAGGCTGGCCTTCTTTCTTAGTCGAGTTGTGGAAACTGGGCATGAAGAAGTTTTGATCGGCTTATTAGGCTTCATTAAATTAAGGTTAAGAGGGAGTGAAACTCATCCTAGACTACAGAATTGTCTGCACAGCTACACTTGATAAATTCGGACATACATTCTAAGTACTAAACCAAAATCACCACAGCGCTTCGCCCTCACCTCGCTGACTCGAAACAACCATTCCATGTTCCAACTTCCAACTTCCTACCAACCAGTAAAACTGACAGAGAGAGACAAAATTTGATTCTCAAGTATATGCTGTTTTAGCCAAGGGAATGATGCTTGGCATATTCCTTTTTATACATTATTCAATGTCAGAATATCTAACATGGGATGTGATGAGATGGTCCAAGTTTTAAACCCAGGGCAGGCTGAATCTGAAGCTCTAGGTTATCTAGTATCTCTCTCCTTATCACTACTATACTAGTTGTTTTACTGCTTGTTTATATGGAGGCACTATTTTGCCAAACTTGTGCGCGACCGAGCGGCCTATCAAGTATTGGTGGTGGTAATTTGCAGCAGTGGATATGTTTGTTGTTGGTCACCTAGTTATTCCATGGTTCCATCCATCTGCTGGCTTCAATATATAATTTGTATTTGTATATGTTGTATATATACATGCGGTATTGTATATTTGACGCCTGACGGACATTCTGATTAGATGACCATCAACGAACACATTCATGATGCAAGCAATTTATATCGATCTCTCCTGTTCTGTTTCTGTTTCCGTTCTGTTCTGTCTCACCATCTCATCGATTACTGGTTTTACAGTTACAGCCATAAAACTAGCTAAGCTTTTCTCCAGCAGTGTTTGTTCAAGTTTTGAAAGTTTCTGTTCCTTTTATAACTTCTATATATATATAAATGCTTTTGTTTCAATATATATTCAAACGAGGAACATGTATAACTTGAACTCCTCGTATGTATATACATTGCATATTCAACCGCTAGTAATTTTGCAGGAAAATTGTATACGAGACGAAAGCAGAGAAAAGATCGATACAAGAAGTGAGCAGACAGCAGAGGTACTTCTTACAACTTTCAATAAATCCGTAATTGAAATAATCAGCACTTTGAGCTGTGAGGTACAATATTGCTAATTAGCTTTGGCTAGCTACTGCTAGGCCTAGGCACCACCACTGATGCACGAGAATGTTCGTCTATGGCTCTGATACTGGACAAGTTGCTTTGAAGGAGGAGAGTGAATGGAATCATCAGCGTCCACCAATGACGAGAATCCTTGCATAGAGTTGGAAGCAGAGCCGAGAGCAACAGATTTGTGTCCGCGGTGTTGAAAATGACGACCACCATGGTTGATAATGTTTGTGGTTGTGGACGACTGATCCCCCGGGGCAGATGTACCATTGACATTAAATATGGTTGGAAGATGATGATGTTGATCAGCTGAAGGTGCAGGTTGGGGGACAGAGACGTAACTGTTGTGATCGATGTAGAAGTCAGCGATGTTGTAATGATTAGTTTGATCTGATGCTGGTGGTGGTGGTGCTGCTGCTGCTGTAGCTGCTAATGAGGCGGAGGAGGAGGAGAGGCAGATGTACTGGTGGCGAGTTCTGTTCCCCTTCATTGCCTTGTAAACCATTGGGATTAGACCCTCCATAATTATAATTGTCGATTGGATATCGTATAGTCTAGTCTAGTCGAATGAAGCTTATCGATCGATCCCTATACTCTGTTGGGCCGTTGTAGGCTCCAGGTAGCTCAAGAGAGAAGAATACTCTTTGCAATATATATATATATATATATATATATATTATAAAGAGATGAAATCGCCCGTCACCAGTTAGCCCTAAATTATATATAAAAAATAGATAGATATAATTGTTTGGTTGGTTTGGTGATTCATTGAACCAAGTCCCACACGCCAGTTTTATATTTGAATTCAAACTTGTAGAATAAAATGGGAGAAAACCCTTTTTTTTTTCTTTTTTTTTTTTTTTTTTTTTTTTAAGGAAACGATAGATGTTATATATTAGGAAAAGTCATTACAAAGTTCACTTATGGAAGAGACATCCTCGAAGAGGACATCCACTTAAATCCAGGGGTTACATGTATATATATATATATATATATAAAACAAAGTATTTAAATTTTATGAACATTTTTAGAAATATTATCATAATTTAATTTAAAAAAAAATCTTACGATGCAAATTTAAATCTAATAGTTAAAATAATTAAATAAAATATTTAATTTAAAATTCATCCAAATTTAATAATTTTTTAATATTTAATAGAATTTAAATATTTTTTATGATAGGAAAAAAGTTAATTGAAGGATCACTGAGAGCTTTTCCAATCTGAAGTGAATCAGTTTCAAAGATAATATTGTGAAATCCACTAGAAATCGCCCAAATCACAGCCGATCGAACCGCAAGAGCTTCGGCCAAACGAGGGGAGGAGGTATCCCTGAAATTTGCAGCCTTACCTGCTAAAAAACCTGCAGAGTCATCCCTGACAATGAGCTCGACACCACCTAACCTACGGGATGAGATCCAAACGCCATCGATGTTCATTTTTAGGGAACCCAGTGGGGGTGGAGTCCATTTAGGGGAATTGGTGTGGTGCAGAATTCGGTTGTACCGTGCTAACCATGGCTCGTTTAGGATCTCACCCCACTCTCACGACACCCCGCTCCGGGTACCGCACCCAAGACCTTCTCCATCCCAAGGGCCAAGACCCTTTCATCCCATCACAATAACAAGTGCAAAGGGACATAATACAATACTACACAAAAGCTTTACATTTGTGTATTTATAAATTCAGTCTAATTAGTTAATGAACAAAAGATATAGCGAAGAAAAATGAATAACTCGTGAAATGTTCGTCAAACTGAATCTATTCATCATCATTAAAATCTGGAGTAATCGTTTTATCGTCCTCCTTTATATTTTGGAAAACAAATTATCTCGTTAGTTGTATGTGGTTCAATATCCTAGTGGATAAGGTGTTGAGTTTCTACACATGCGTTTCAGGTTTGAAATTTCCTCCTCCCTCTACAGTAATCGTTTCAAAACTTTCCCCCTCACCTTAATAATAATAATATTTTGTAAATATATAAAAATAAGCTAGCTAGTTTTAAACTTGCTAATTTTTTGCAGCTGCCTCTTGCCTCTTAATTATCCATAATCTAATCTAATATGCAGATTGCAGAAGAAGGAGGGCATGCGTGTGATGTAATTGTAGTATTACTATACTCTCCAAGTATCTATTTACTTGTACAACATGCAAAACCAACTTTGAAATGTGATTAAATAAATATTACTCTTTTAAGTATCTATTTGTTTACTTGGTCCAGTCCAGTATACATAGGTTTTTGTTTTTCTTCCACCCACCCGCCCATTTGGCATTTGGCCCCGTTTGGAATTTCGCCGATTGCCTGCCCGGCCTCCCTGCCTTGATTTGTTTGTTTGGCAATGAAAGATATCACACCATGAGTCCATCCAAGACCAGGCAGGCAGTACAGTAGCAGTAGCCAGTAGCCACCTTTCTTTTACTTTTACCCTTTTCAACTTTTACCATTCTTAAGCTTCCTTCCCTGTAACTTAGAAAAGAAAAACTCAAAAATACGCCTGCATTCGCAGAATTTGAAACATCTCAATTAAATTGTATCGGAGAGAATTTATGTCATACATAACTCAAATTATAACAACTATAAATACAACAGCGCATGCAATCTTGTTGGTCCTTTAAGCGGTAATATTGTTTATCCATTTCCGCCCGCAGGAAAAAACGAAACAAAAACAACCACTTTGGACCGGTCAAGGATTGTCGCACTTGCTCTACTGCAAGTAGAAACATACCAGCGAAGAGATCAAAGGAAGTAATCTGTGTTATGCATTGAACAGCTCATTCTTGTAGCACTGACTCCAATCTGAATCCCCTGAAGTAAGCAACCCTCCTCCTCCATCAGTGCTTATCGACTCAGCAGTAGCACACATTCTTGATGACGACTTAGGACAAATGCCGCCTCCTTCATCATCCAAAACTTCTGCCGTCCACAACTTATAAGTTACATTCTCATCTTCTTCCCCTACCTGGACATTGAGTTCAGGACTTTGACTTGCTTCATCTTTTTTTAATGGATCTTTGCCGCACCCATTAATATCTTTCTCTTCATCCGATAAACATCTGCAGCAATCATCTTCATCCATATCGTAGATACGACGCATTAACCCTTCTCTCCATGAAATCCTCATCTCCGATTGTGATATATTCTCTAGTGTAGAGTTGGAAAGCCAGGAAGCGCGATCATCCAAAACTTTATGCAATTGACTGATTGAACTGCAAGCTGTGGTTAGACATTCAAACTGGAAACTGGATTCAATCTGATCCTCTATCAGTACATGACTGTTCGTCTTCGGGGACAGGCTTGCCATCTGAATAGCTTCAGCCACTGAACTCAGTTCAGAATCAAAGTAGTGTTTCCTATGATTTTCTATTCTCGAGTCTGATTGAGGAGTACAGATAACATTGCCACTGTCCAGTGAAACCATAGAAAATGGAGAGGTCTCACTGTCATGGCCATAGTGGAGTTTTCTTTCCTCTTCCAGAGTTACAGCCTCACAACAAGGCGTGGAATGCGGAGAAGACAAAACACCAACATGCTCATTTACGGGCTCCAGAACTTCATGAAAACTTGGAGAAGTTGAAGTACTCCTGCTAAAATGAGCAGTACTTTCCATGTTAGTATTTTCACATACATCTGAAGAAAATCCATGACGACCTGAGGTTGAAAATGGAGAATAAAGATTCACGGGACCTACAGAATTCTGTAAGCTATTATCAGAATGCTCCTTGTGATCCTCATCCCCTTCATCACACGGTGACAAAAGCCAATGCATTGAAGCTTCAGTAGGTAAAGGAACAACCGAAGCATCCAGATTGCCAACAACCCCTTTGCCAGTTCCATCAACATGACCATCACCTTCATCATCTGCGTTGTCGTCATCATCCTCAAAGCTGCCTAAAGCCTTCCCTTTACTGAAGCCCGAATCATTCTGTCCTACACTGAGAATTCCTTTAGCTCTGCACTTCCTCTTGTCAGTGATCCCTGAAAGGACATGACCAGCAGAATAACAAGCAAGCTTGCTCGTGGACACCACAGATGATCCGCATTGTATCTCTGGAGATACGGAGGCCTGAACTGGTGGGGTTCTACTATTAGATTTGTCAGAATTCTCGAGCACATCCTCAGCCTTATCAGCCTTGGAGTCCAAACCCAACCCAGTCGGTATCTTACTCAAAGGAGTAAAATTTCCATCAATACCATCTGATTTGAGCTCAGTGGGCTGACCTGCATTGCCCACCACCCTTACAATACTACCTTCCACCTCAGACCCAGATTCTAACTTACTCAGGGAATTTCCATTTGATTTTGAAACTGAACAAGTTTTCGACTTTGGTCCACTTCTAGAAGAATTGTTCGTAGATTTACTTGCATTTCGTGAGGTGGGTTTCTCCGGGTTTTCCAAAGCATTGAATTTGGAGCGGTTATCCTTGGATTTTGATGGTCTTGTAGGCCTTACAGCAGGAGCTGATTTAGGGGTTTTGGAGAGAGTTTTAGGTGTGTAAAGAGGGGTTTTTGAATTACAGGAAGAAGAATGAGAGAGAAGGAACCTGAGGCAACCTCGCGGGGCTTCGACGGAGATTGAAGAAGAAGCGTCGCTGCCAGTGTTGCTAGTGCCAACGGTGACGGCATTGAGATCCCGTAGTGGATTTCGACGGCTCTGCTCCTTTTGCTTCTTCTTCTTGTTCGCCGTCGCCAGTGGCGGTGCCGGAGAGGCTTTCTTGGCGAGCTTTGACGACAACGATCGGTTCATAGCCTGTGGTGTGGAGGCCGTCACTCAGCAGATCTGAAACCGAACCAAATGATTTGAAAATCTGACAGAGGTAGGGACAAGGGAGGGAGGGTGAGGCAGTAAAGGGCAGAGATTTTTCAGAGACCGAGGAGGGAGGGTAAAGCCGCAAAGGGGAGTGTAAGTTTGTAACGGTCTGATCCTAAAGGCACAGGTGTGAAAAAAATTTAAACCATTGACATTAGTGCACCGTGTTTCCCGTACTCCGAATATTTTCTTTGTAAAGGAAAAGGTCATCTTCGTTTGACCAACATGCCCATTTATTACTCACATATTTTCTGAAATGCCATCAATTCGCAGAGTGGGGCCGAGCGGTGCTTCCTAGCGTATGACCCACGCCGATAGCGGTCAGCTTGTCAATATAACGTGTAAAATAAAATACGGCGGTGCGAGCAGCTTTCAGGCCTCTGCAGAGCGGAGAGCACGAACTTGGAAAGAAAGAATTAACGTGCAATTCGAATTGAATCATCCCAATTCCCCACCTTTTTAATTGGTTCTCGTACAATCAATCCAATCCAATCCAGAAAGTGGTTTCCTTTGACTGTTGGATTGATCCAGACTTTCAGTTTCAGCATCAGCATGGCAGAGGGGGCAGAGAGGGAAGCCAAGAAGATCATCATTGACACCGACCCTGGTATCGGTGAGTTGGGATGCCATCAATTTCTTTTCTTTTCTGTATGTTTGATTAATCTGTGTTTTATGGGGGAGGGGATCAGAAAGTCAAGGGAGGATTCTGAATTTGTGTTTTTATGCCGTCTGTGCATGCAGATGATGCCATGGCCATATTTGTGGCGTTACAGTCCCCGGAAGTGCAAGTGATTGGAATTACTACTATTTATGGAAATGTTTATACCACTCTCGCCACGAGAAATGCCTTGCATTTGGTAATCTTACAACATCTGCTTTTTCTTTCTATCTCGCTTTGCATTAGGCATTTTGTCGGCTGTCTTGGTTGCTTACTTGTACTTCGGGTTTAGTTGGAGGTTGCAGGGAGAACCGATATTCCGGTGGCTGAAGGATCTCACGTCACAATAACTGTATGTTCTCAACCCGTAGTTCAACTTCTTGTCTTCCCCCTGTTGTTTTCTGCCTTGAGCTGTTTTCGGTTTTGTAGTGTCTTCATTTCTCATCGCATTTGTTTACTGCACGCCTGTGCGATACAAGTTTAAACCAGTAGACTATAGTGATCATACTTTTATTAACTCTTAAGAAATTTCTTCTCTATTTCTGTCGGTATCTGTTTTTCACCTTATTTCTTACATCAAAATAACTTAGCAACAAAACCTTAATTAGCAAACCTACATGATAGCAGCTAAAGTAGTTTCGTAGGAACCTCTTGTTGCCCACTATATCTTTTGCTCATGTAGTTTTGATGGCCATGTTCTTGCATATATTGACAGGCTACTGTATGTAAAGATTCATAACTCATCAATTATTTCATCTTTTTCCACGAAAAGAAAGGTACAAAACTTCGTATTGCTGATTTTGTTCATGGTGTGGATGGACTTGGCAACCAAAATTTCCCCCCACCAAAAGGAAAGCCAATTGAACAGTCGGCAGCAGCTTTTCTGGTTGAACAAGCAAGCCTTTACCCTGGAAAGGTCACTGTGGTAGCATTGGGCCCTCTTACAAATATTGCTCTGGTCAGATTCTTGATACGTTGCATGGTTTTCGATTTTCAAAATTATTCTTAATCGTTTGTAATACAGTGTATCCCTTAATGTAGGCTACTCAACTAGACCCTGCATTTGCAAAGAACATTGGCCAGATTATTCTTCTTGGTGGTGCTTTTGCAGTCAATGGGAATGTAAATCCAGCAGCAGAGGCCAATGTAAGTTGCTTAAACTATTTGTATCTAAGATTCGAATTTTTAAAGACTTCAACTTGAGTTTCTGCAACCCGCTTTACATTCGGAAACCAGATATTTGGGGATCCAGATGCTGCAGATATGGTATTTACATGTGGAGCAGATATTTTGGCTATGGGGATTAATGTGACCCATCAAGTTGTCTTGACAGGTACTACGTTGCGAAATTTCTAGTCCTTCTAACAAGTATACTTCAGATTTGTGATTTCTAGCGCAGCCTTCAAGAACACTTTGTCGCAGAGCCTTTAAACCTCACCAGGAGTTCAATCAATTAGCCTGTATCCACTTCCTTGTATAGTTCTTCTGGAAATCCTAAAATACACCTCCTGGAATCCATGCCGGAAATTTGCTGTTTTGTGCCCAGTTGATCATTTCTCTGGATAAAGTTCTGGTATCTGTGAAAGCAGTGTCTTGGAAATGGCCGCTTGATAATTAAAAGTCCTGTAGGAAAACTTCATGCATGATTGTGTTATTAGTAATCCAGTTTATGTTACTTTCATTATGCTACATGAAGACGCTGACAGAGAAACGCTGGCAATGTCAAATGGAAAGTTTGCTCAATACTTGTGCAAAATTTTAGATGTGTACTTCTCCTACCATCATGATGCGTATAGCACAAAAGGTTAGTTCACTAAAGTGTCGATGAAACCCAAATGGATTGGATTTTCCTTAATCATGGACATACTGATGGTTGATTTAATCATGGTGTAGGAGTTTATCTTCATGATCCTGCAGTACTTGTTGCAGCCGTTAATCCTTCACTTTTCACCTACATGGAGGGTGTTGTTAGAGTCCAGACAGATGGCATCACAAGAGGACTCACAATTTTGTACAACAAACAGAAAAGGTAGAGCCCTTCTATTCGTGTTCCAGATAAAGGGTAAAACGGTAGCCTAGTAGAGGTATACCATGGTTTTATATGCATCTCAATCCTGTTGATATATTTCTACGTAACTAATGTCGATACATATAGGTTTGGTGAGGTGACGGAGTGGTGTGATAAACCCACAGTGAAGGTAGCGGTGACGGTTGATGCCCCCACAGTTGTGAAATTGGTTATGGAACGGCTCATTGAGTCTTAAAGTGCTCTGCTTAAGCTGCACATGCCGCGGGTTTGTGCCTCGAGGACTTGGCTTCCTTTTCGTTCATTCAGGAAGGGAAAATTAGCTCCATAATCCAGCTGGTTCGTGTTCGTCACTGCTGTTAGGTTGTGTTGTGCTTGCTTGGTGTTTAAGGCATCCTGTTTGTTTACACCTGCAGCACAATCATGTATAATTAATCATCTGCTTCGTACAACTGTGAGAATAAATTGGTTTCTAGTCTGTTTCTTTGTGTTGATGGCAATAATTATTCGTGACGATGTGGTAACAAGTAATTAATCATGGAAGCTGGTATGAGTTATGAGAATGAATGTGCGATATACAGCTCCTGTAGTTATCCCATATATACCTTTGTTTTGCAACTATGTCACCACGAAGGGAATGGTGATGTGGTAACAATTAATCATTTCATTCGTTTGGTTGTTAATAAATGCAAATGATAGTTCGTACTTATAAATCTATTCCTTACAAGTAAGCACGCTTAAACTATATATCAACCTAAATATTCATGCTCTTTAAAAAAAATAAAAAAAATAAAATAAAATCAGGATTCGTCAAGGCAGTCTATTCTTTCGGTGGCTGGAAAGACTCACAGAGGCGTTTTCAGCCTTCCCTTGTCACCTTCGTATGATTCACAAGTGCTAATAATTGAACCTAAATGTGTCGTGTGAAATACAAGTTTGAAATTCGTTCCGTACTACTGGACCAGGTGAGCACACCACCACCTTTCTTTTACAGAGATGGTGAACGGCCATAAGGAAATGCGCAATGTGGCAATGTGCAGTGGGCATAAGGAAATTGGCAATCTACCTTTCTTTTACAGAGATGGTGAACGGCCATAAGGAAATGCGCAATCCGGCAATGTGCAGTGGGCATAAGGAAATTGGCAATCTACCGTACGTTTTTGTTTTGGTCCTTACACTTCATTTTACAAGAGGGTAAAATTGACATTAAAATTTATACTAAAAATGTGAGTGGGGCAATAAAACAATGAGATAGATTTATCAGCTACATTTATAATAATTTTTTAAATCATAATATATTCTTTTTCTATTTTGGTTGTCACGAAACTACCCTTAAAGATCATATTTGCAAAATATTATCAAAATCGGAAATATTTAAGATATCTAATTAGGTTAAAAAAAATTAACGAATACTATGTTATATAAGAAACAAATTTTATCTTGATAATTAATTAAGCAAATAGTTTCGGATTGAATTGAATTTTTGCAAGAATAATCTATAAATCGAGACATACAAAATAAACGATTTGGATCGTTGAAGTTCGACATGAAACGAGTAATGCCATTTCGCGTGCATCTCAGCCAAAAGCAATACTTTATACCGACGAATTTAACTGCCAAATGGACCTAGAGAGCCTAAATTATCATTTTTGAGATACAACCCTCACTGATCAATGCTGATTAGTTAGAAAAAAGTTGAGCTGCTAAACGATGATTCAAGGAGAAAAAAAATCAGACAGATTGCTGCTCTTAACCCCTCTGTATCGTCTGGAAACTTCTGCCCTTTAACTTTGATAAGGTTCCCCATGCAGGTTCTGCTTTCCTCCATTTGAATCCCTTCTAGCAGTAAGAAACTTCTGCCCTTTCACTTTGGTGAACTTCTGCGACTTCTCCTCACCAAGCAGCCACTTTGCTCCAGATCTTTCAAATTGAAATTCCTCTCCTTCAACCTTTGCTTGTTGAATTTCACATCAACAGCATCTCCCTATACGCTAAGAGTTTTTTTCGGATTCAAGCTTTCCGACGGTACTTGGACGATTCCTCCGACGCCCGCCATCAAGGTTAGTCTAAAACGATTCCTACATTATTGACCTATTGCATGTCAAAATCTGCTTCAAATTTGTGATTTAATATAATTGGGCTTTAGAAAATTTTTCTTGATTTTGTCTAATCCAATTTAACGATTAGAAATTTCGCCTGGGGACTGCAATTTCATCTGCTCCAATCAAATAGATTTTTTTTTTAATCTGAATTTAGAAAATTATATTCAAATTTGTTTTACATCTGATTCAGTTGGATTTAGGGGTTGTGTTTTAGTGTTTCCTGGCCTGAGTTGTATATTAAAAAAAGAGTGATTTTTTTGTATCCTAAAGAGTTCATCATGATCATAGACACGGTCTGATATTATCAAGTAAGATGCCGAGTCCTCTTTCCTTCATATAATTACATTTGGAGCTGTTTTTCTGGGTTTTTGTTGATTTGTTTGCTTATCTGGTATATACCAGAAGAGTGACACCGCCACGAACTTTATCAATTTATACATGAAAAACGTCACACTTGGGCCAATTTAACCATTTATTTTGAGCACATCACATCAGCAAAATAATAAAACATATAACAGCGTGGTTTTTTCAAGTCAATTTTTTTGGGCATATTGTTGTTCATGTAAGTGTTGATTTGAAAAATGTGAGTGATTTTGGCATTTTATGACAAAGAAGAAGAATAGTATGTATGCTATAACATTATGAGTGTGAGAACTGAGACATGTGAATTGTATGGAGGTAAGCAACAATTATGCAAGACATGTGAATTGTACGGAGGTAAGCAACAGTTATCTGGCTGTTTCTTTTTTGCTAAAAAGATTGTGTGACTTTTGATATATTGTTCATTACGAAACAAGGAAGAATAGGAAGAAAGTGTAATATATGATCTCTAACCATTCGACTTTGTTCCAAGCAATATTGTTTGGTGAAATAGTTGTGTTAAAGATATTGGAGAAAATTAAAAATATTTAAAATTTATTTTGAGGAGGTTCTCATTCTCCAGGTGAAATCCAGATACCAATTTGTCAAGATCAGTGGTGACACAAAGTGGCATATGAAGCAGGGCTCTTGTACCCTGAAAAAAAAGAAGTCGCTTGTCTCAAATCTCCAGACGCAGGTCGATTCCTGGTGAGAAGGATGTCATCAATGGTCGAATCTCCCCTTCTTCTTATCGCCTTCATCTATGGGTGATGGTTGTTTCTTCCTTCTGTCACTAATTTACTTTTGGAGTCTTGGACAGAGAGATGGCAGGCGTTGGCGGTGGCGGTGTAGGAGGAGTGATATTGGACGAGTGTGTACTTTTTGGTGGTACCAATGTCAACTTGCAATCAGACGCCCACTTTCTGCTTCATAAGCTTCGCCATTCCAACATTCCTATGGTCGGTACTCCTCCTCCTACTAGTCTACTACTACTTTCCCTTTCACTCTTTTGGTTCCAATTTTGTCCATCTGCTTAATTTTTCATTTCCATTTATTCTTCTGCCCAATGTAATTCAGCCTGTCATGTTCTTTGGTTTGTCCTTATCTTACAATTTTCCCGACCAAAATAACGAAATTATTGTTAATTAATCTTTTCTATTCTGTTTTTTGGCTTATCTTTGAATGCAGGGAATTTCTTATGGAGCAGGTCTTGAAGCTCATAAGGTAAAGCTTCTCATTTTCCTGCACATCCTTTTTAGTTACTTACACTTACACTTTCTTCTTCGATCTTAATTAAACAAGGAAATAAAAGAAAGAATTATCACACTATCTGTCTGAGCTCTGACAATCTTCAATCTGTATCTTGTCATATATAGGTTAATATTCTCAAAGAAATGGCGGCACAGTATTCCATCCATTGCTTCCTCTTAGATGAATCCGCATCCTCTACAAACGATGCTATACGTGAGGTTATGCTAGCTTGGCCTAATACCCGAGGCTGTATTTTGTATATAGTATCCAACAACAAGGAATACATGTTTCCTAAACTAAGCAAATGCGGTTGGGTTATCACGCTTCTCAGTGAGTATTGCACTTTCATGTTTTCCCCAACCATGCTCTCCGAGTCAATGACGTCCTGTTGTTGGCTCAACTGCAAATTATTTTGGTTTCAGATGTTGAAGGCAGCCCTGCATCCACATGTGAGAGTTCAAGCATGGTGTATATCAACAAACTATGCGAGTTGCCTTTGACTATTTGCCAAATAAATAGAAAGGTTTTTGAGAGGAACTGCTGTCCATATACTACTATTACTGCCTTTGGCTATTTGTTTTTATGTATACAACTTTTCTTCTATATTTCTTGTAACATTGAATCTTATGCTTCACATGGAAAACAGGCATTTGGAAACAGCATTGTGACAGTTGGTTATATTATGAAGCCGTCTCGTGAAGGGGATTTCGCTAAGGTGAGCTTTCTATAAAATTGAAGGCAATCAGTGCTAGGAGAGAAGAAAATATTGAAAAGACAAAAGGAAGAAAACATTGATACTTGGTATCGTGCAAATATGATTGTGCTTTCTGAAAGGCTTTGAGTCACTATTCACTTCAGTTGGACTGTTCGCTTGACTTTTTGCACTTGTAAAATTACCCTGATAGATTGAATGGCTGTAATTATTTAACTGGAAATTCTAGTAATTTTGAGTTGAGGAAATTTATCAGGTTGATCTGATTTTCTGGGGTTGGCATTCTAAGTGATTGTGTATATTTATGAATAAATCAGACGTATACAAGATTGTATTTGAAGCTTACAAGTCATCTTGATTTTTTTTCAGAGGGGTGCATTCCCTATGTATCCTACTCAAGATGGGTTGATGTTCGTTCCCCTCACATTTGATCTCCCTCTAGCACCTCAATTACAAGAAGTTGATGTAGTTCTCCATAAAGCAACCGATGAAATTATATCCATTAATTTGGATGGATCTTTACCATCTTCTACCAGCATAACATACAGCAGGGGAATGCAGGAATTGCAAAGGTAACTTGTTAAGTTTATCAGTCTGATTTTTTCCTCCATAGAGAGTAGTTGGCTCACTACCAGAAGAAATAAGCATCTTAATAGTATCTGGCATCCGTATTTCCATAGAAGAGCTAATGTGAAGCGCGTTAAGACATTGACACGTAGTACTTTTCTCCTATTCCATTGTATGAGTGGCATTTGAGATGAATTTCCATGTTGTGGTGTTTATACTCGTGCCTACTTTTGTGATATGGTATACATCAGTAAATGTAAATGCATAAGCTTGTAGTTTATACTCTTCCGTAAATGTATCCCTCCCTCTAATGTTAGTTTTAGACTTTCTTCTTCACATTCATACAGTCCTGATTTCTTGTAATTTGTAATCAATTAATCATTTTGATACCACTCATCAAAGCAAGTGTGTCCTGGAATTGGAGTATGCAAAAGAGCACTATATAACGTAGTAATGTCCATTTGGGTTGTTTTTAATATCCTTTGGTTTCTTACACAGATATGTGGAACATCACCTAGACCTCTGTGTGATTGACCCACTTAGCTCTATCTATCCTGTAGTAGATCGATTGAAAATTCAACAGATTCTACTTGGGTTGGAGGATCTCAAAACCGCCGGTTGCTGCGCAATTAGGGGGCCTAATTTTCTTAAGGTGTGCGTGTGTGCATGTGCATTTTCTGCTTTCGCAATGTTTTCACAAGTTAAAAGAAATCTCTTGATATTTAAGTTGCAGAAACTTTCTCGGTAAACATTTTAGCAATTTTCGGCATAAATAGTCATGGATTTATCCTGTAAGTGTGGTCTACTAAGTCACTGGCTATCTTAAGGACATGATTGAGCTTTTTGTGTATATAACAACAAGAATGGTTTATTTTAAATATCATATTTATTTATACATGCGCAGGTTGATGATTTTAACCAGTCTGATTTGGTTCAAAGCCTATCTGAAGCTAAGTTAGCTCTTCCAAGTATAGTAAAACCTCAAGTTGCTTGTGGTGTGGCCGATGCTCACAGCATGGTAATGCTTTATTTATTAGTAAAAGAAAGGGATTGTAGTCACATTGCTGCAAATACTATTTTCTCTTTCCCTCGTCATATTGGATTGCATTGAAAGGTCTTTAAATATTTGCTAAATGAATTGAATTGAGTTATTGCTGAGGCAGTAATATTGAAATGAGATTTGGGAAGCATACATGTTTATCAAATTGCTATTTGTTCTTCATCCAAATTCACCATCTTTGTCGTATTGTTTAAACTAAAAATTCAACGCTTACATTACAGGCAATAGTTTTTAGAGTTGAAGATTTCAAGGATTTGACTGTTCCTCTTCCAGCAATTATACAGGTGAAAAAGATTTAATTTTCATTTGATGAATTTGGTATAGCTTCTACCCGATATGTTTGGTATAGGAGTCCATTTGTTCTAACCTAATGCAATGTTTTTGTATTAAAAAAATAAGTGCTAAAGTTCAGGTATGTTTTGTCACACGTGTTCATGCATGCTAGCTTACAGGGTTTTTCTTTGCAAACGATTGGAATTGCAGGAATATGTGGATCATTCATCAACGCTCTACAAATTTTACGTGTTGGGTGAGAAAGTTTATCATGCAGTTAAGAGCTCTACTCCAAATGCAGATGGTTTGAAGAAATTATCTGGAAGTAAGGAGCTCAAACCCTTAGTCTTTGACAGGTAGAACATTTGCTTCCCCTTCTACTCCTCTACCTCTCCTTTTGGTCTTAGTTTGTTGATACATGTAATCAGTGACCCATGACGTGGTGATCTTTCCTTTGCAGCTTAAAATCCTTACCCACTGCCAAAGGGAACCTGAGTTCTGGAGATGGTAATAGCTCAAGGGCCACTATTGATCTTGAGTTGGTTACTAGTGCAGCTAATTGGCTTATGAGAAATCTTGAGCTGACCATCTTCGGCTTCGATGTTGTTGTGAGTAAAGCTGAAATCATATGTTGATGTGTGGTTGGGATGTTTTGTGTCCCACCTTTTGACCCTCTTTTCCTATCATGTGTGTGCAGATTGAGGAAGGCACCGGCGACCATGTCATTGTCGATGTGAATTACCTCCCATCATTCAAGGAAGTTCCCAACGAAGTTGCTATCCCTGCGTTTTGGGGTGCGATTAAGAAGAAGTTTGAATTAAGAGGAAGAAATAAGTAGCGGCTAGTGTATTGACTCTGCGTCGCCATGCAAGTAGTTTGTTAATGCAGATGAAGTTTGGTCGTGACAACAGATTAAGGGAAGCAAGAGTTGCTTGTACTAGCCTTGAAGGTCAAGATAACTTGTGTTTTTTTATTCCATGCATTGCTTTCTCTAAGAAGTCGAGGATATTTTTTTGGGAAAATTTGAAATAGGTCCAATTTTATAGACTACCTTTTGAAATAGGTCCAATTTTTAGTGACTTTTGACTTTTGAAATAGGTCCAATTTTTAGTTACTTTGGACCCATATCAAAAAACCTCTTTTTTTTTCCTCTCTACTTTCTTTGGTCGTTTTAAGATCATCTTCGGTTTTGATGTTGTTGTACTGAACCTTAGCTGGTTATACCAATATGAATTCTCTGAAGATTACTTATTTAGGAAGTCGGGAATCGTGATTCGTGATACAGGATGAAATAAACAATAGCGGTAAAATTTCAACAATGGGATTATGGGATCAATTTTGGCACTTGAAAATAGGTTAGTTTTGTAAGAAATTGAACTGAATCCAACCGTTGAAAGACTTCAAATCCATATATTGGTTGGTTCAGTAAACAATAACCGACCCTCCTCCAACAAGATGGTGAAGTGCCCTTACGTGACACCTCTTGGTCTTGGGTTCCAAGGTCGGTGTGCTCCCTGCTGCTGTTGGCGTATTCATATGTGAATGTGGTTAACAAAACCAAGACAATGTTGTGCTGCTGTTGGCGTATTCATATGTGAATGTGGTTAACAAACCAAGACAATGTGGTGCAGTAACAGTTCAATTCGGCGCAACAACAATGGGGGGGGGGGGGGAGTTTTCCTTTAAAAAAGAGCGAGATTTGCATGGAATAAATAGATAGTTATTGTAGTGTCTCGAGTCGACAATATCGAGTTATATGAAAAGGAAAGAGAAAAACCATTTGAACACATATTACTATTAGGTAGGTACGCTGTTATTTTGGTGTACCGTGCATCCGTACAAGTGAGGGTCCAGCCAAGTCACGCCGAGAGAAGAAAGCCCGAGTCCCAGTCCGCGTCCAAGTCTAACGAGGACAAATACACCGAGGAGGAGGAGGAGTGTTCGTGTTCAAGCAGTAGTACACTCGCGTAGTTTTAGGGCAGGAAGTAGAAGAAGATGAGAAGTAGAAGAGGAGGGCCCCACACTCCCAAAAAAATCTACGTGGACCAATCCAACTCCGAGATGAAGAATGAGAGTTAAAAGTATAATAAAGTTATAAATAGGCGAGGATCGGGAGCAGCCTGAGACCCGAGAAGTCCTCTCCGCTGTCGTCTCCGCCCCTCGCAGGGCTGCGCTTACTCATTTTCTCTCTCTAATCTCTGTCAGTTTTCCCACAGGACACCCAACCGAACTAAACAAGATTGCGACAACTAATCCAAATCAAATGGCACAGGGTGAATCCCCGTCGTCCGATGCTCTATCAGATCCATCCCTATCCCGAAACGTTTCCTTCAGTCGCCTCAACGCCCAGGCCGCTGAGTTCGTCCCCAATCGCACCCCCACTGCGCCCGCATCCGCACCGGCAGCGCCTCCTGCGGCTGTGGGTCAAGTCCACGTTTACCCTCCGCCGCCGCCGCCGCCTCCTTCGGGCCCCTTCAATGTTCCGATCCAGGTCGTCCCTCCTCCTCCTCCTCCACCTCACGCGGTGCCGGGCCCAGTTCATCATCATCATCACTTGCCGGTCCAGTACCATCATCACCACCAGTATCATTATTCTGGATTTGGAGACCAGGAAGTGGTCGTGCAGCAGAAACAGAAGCATCAGCATCATCAGCAGCAGTTGGGCGAGCAATCTCAGGCGGATCATGCTTCCTCCTCCTCCAAGACTCACAAGCTTTCCGATGAAGCCACCTCCAAGATTTTGAATCAGGTTACTTGATAATTCCTAGTCTGTCTGTCTCCAGATCCTAATATTTGAATACCTCCAACACTAACAGTGTATACTTGTGATTGAGAGTTGTTCATAAACCCTCCCTTCATAGTTAGTAATTCCAAATTCCATTGATTGTTGTAAGTCCACAAGTTGGATTGGATATCGGTTTGGTTGGCCTAACATTTCATTTTGCAGGTGGAGTATTATTTCAGCGATTTAAACTTGGCTACTACTGATCATCTTATGAGGTTCATAAACAAAGATCCTGAAGGATATGGTAACCTCTTCTTCTTTTCCTTTACTCGACGATTTCATATGCTTTCAAATGCGTCTTAGGGTTCGATTCAATATCCATTGTTTAAATTTTTATCGTTATTAACTGTTTAATATTCATCCTGATATAGTGCCGATCTCTGTTGTTGCATCTTTCAAGAAGATTAAGGCCCTCGTAAATAGTAATTCTCAGCTAGCAACCATATTGCGGAACTCTTCAAAGCTGGTGAGTTCACTCCATCCTTCCCTTTAAGAAGCACAAACATATTCCGCCTCGCTCGTGTATCAGTTTCTTCGTTTGTCCTTCTGTTTTGATCTTTAACGATTTCATGTTTTGCAGGTAGTTCATGAAGATGGAAAGAAAGTTAGACGTCAGCATCCCCTGACTCATTTAGATATGGACGAATTGCAAGTAGGTTTTACTTGTATTCAGTACCGTTTTCATGTTAGGATAAATGTTTTGGTTTGGCGCCTCGATTTATGCCAAGGATTTTGTGAGTCGGTCTTTTAAAAAAATGGTATTTTAAGAATAAGAGGTTTTTTTTTTTTTTTTTTTTTTTTTTTTTTTTTTTTTTTTTTTATTCTCTATTAAGGTCTCGGTGTAAATCCTTGTTGAACTTGATAATTCTTGAGATTTCATGAAAATTAAACTCATGTTTCCTCTTATCATCTGATTTGCATTCTGATCTTCTGTAGTCTCGCATAATTGTCGCTGAAAATTTGCCTGAGGATCATTGCCACCAAAACCTCATGAAGGTTTTCTCTGCTGCTGGGAGGTATCAAGAGCACATTTCGTTCTAGATTTTTATTTTTTATTTTTTTAACTCAAGTTCTTTAATTCCAAGTCGGATTTGTTTTATTGATCCTAGAAGTCTATATAACGTTGAGATGTTCTTTGACAGTGTGAAGACAATCCGGACCTGCCAGCCACAAGCCTCCAATAGTGGTGCTTCCTCGGCATCCCGATCTGCAAAAGCAGATGGCATGCTTTTCAGTAACAAGGTATACATACAAACACATGCACACTTGATATGGTTTGTGCTGGTATTTGCAGTTCCCTGCACCTAGTAATAGTATATAAACTGAATAGTTAACAATAGTAATTATTGTTCCTATATAGTTAAAGGTGGACGGAAATATCTCATATATGGACTCTCTATTTTTTGTAGTTACATGCATTTGTGGAATATGAATCCCCTGAGATAGCGGAGAAAGCTGTAAGTGTTTACAATGATTAGACGTTAATATGATTTTTTGCCATGTTCACTATGTAAAATAAATGTTCATTTCTTTCTTTGGTTAAAATGTGCGTTTCTATTGTACAGGTTGCAGAGCTTAATGATGAGGCAAACTGGAGGAGTGGCCTTAGAGTCCGTTTAATGCTTAGACGAGCGGTATATGCCCAAAACTATATGTGGTTCTTTGTTAGGTAGATCACTTTGGTTCCTGAAATTGTAGTTTCTGTTTGTTCCATTTGCAGACAAAACCTGCTCAAGTGCGGGGGAAGAAGGGGCAGGATGGGGAAGTGCAGTTAGAGGAAGAAGATGATTCTACAGGTGAACAACAGGCAAATGAGAAACAATCAGTAGATTCTTCCCAACAGTCAAATGTCCATCCACACGAACACGAAGAGAGAACAAACTCATTGAAATATGTATGTATTTTGAGTGTTGCATTCAATTGATAAACATTTACACACGCTAATTGGATGAACTTTTCTCAAAATGGTTAATGGTAGCATAAGTATGGTACTGGAACGTTGGTGTTACATTAGGGATGATAGTTACCCCCTTTCACTGATGTCAGCCAAAAAGCTTCTTGGGGAGCGGGGAAAAAATTTGAGTTAATACGCATTCTTCACTACGCTTTTTGATCGTAGTTATTGATTTTAATGATATCAACTCAAGTATTGTAATCATTTCATCTAGCATGAATTCACCTTACTATAGAAGCCCCAACTATGGCGTATTCACTTTGTATTTATCATTTTACGCTTGTATCAATATAATATTTTTTGCATAAATTTTCTTTGCCAGGGAGAGGAGCATGGCAATGACAAGGAAGTTGGGCAGAGAAAAGGGCGTAATAAAGGCCGTGTCAAGGGGCGTGGGCGAGGTCAATACCATCAGAACCATCATAATATTAATCGTGGAAATCATGCGGGGCATCCTCCTAACAATTCAGTTGGGAGTACGGAGCAGGCAGTTGTAACCAAGCAGCCTCCCGGGCCGCGTATGCCTGACGGCACAAGGGGATTTGCAATGGGTCGGGGGAAGCCAGCTACTGTTAATATTGCCTAAGGACTGGGGGAATTTGATAGTGTTTTTTTCTTTGGTATTTCTGTGGCTGCAAAGTACGTGTTGGGGGTGGTGGGAAGGGAAACACTGTCTTATGGTGTGGTGTTTGATGGCAAAGGTTTTTTTTAAGGGCTGTCAATCCATATTGTAGTCTTTAAGGCTGAGTCAAAAATAAGTGGTAACATTTTCTGTTTGTGTTTGCAAATGTGATTGCGTCCCTTGTTTTTATTGATTCAGGAAACCATGAATACCAATACATGGATAAATCATAAATGTAGTCGAGTCAAAGAAATTTGGTCATAACTAGTGATTGGTTAGGTTTAGCTTTTGTTCTTACATCCCAAAATCTTTGTTTTACACAAATTAATCAAATGTGTTATGTCGTGTGATTCAATAACACGATATTTTAAACCACACTGTGTGAATTGGATGAAGATTCAAAATTTAGTGCGAGAAAATGTGTTGGCCATCCTTTCTTCTTGTTAGTGGCATTAGTGTAGAGAAGTTTTTCTTGTAAGCGAGAGTTTGTGACTCCCAAGGAGGGTGCATTTTTGCTCATCGTACTCATTATTCTATTTAATACTTTTGTATGAGTTTAAATTTTAAGATTTATGTATATCCACTACTCAGGTTTTAAAATTTAAATTTATTTAACGGTGATAAATAGGCAATGATCACTTACCATCACTTGAGGGTAGTGAGTAACAATATTTCCTCTAAAGATGGCATATTCGATACTTAATTATGACTAAATCATTGTATAACATACCGAAAAGGAAAATACAAAGAAAATGCCTGCCTTTCTTTTCTTTGGACCAAAATAAAACACCTTTAAATTGAATCTCTTTCTTCGAACTCTGGCGGATATATGAAAGCGAAAATAATTAAGAAAGAAATAAAAACCAAGGGGGAATGAAAGTGAACGGGCATCTACATTTCCGCCTAAAAACAACCACACAACAAACACACTTGGTAAACACAGAAGCAGCGGAGGAGGACCGGAGGATACACTCTCGAGAGTCTCGTCCGTCGTCACGCACGCGCCCACTCTCTCTCGCTCTTTCTCTGTCTTTGAGATTCAGGGGAGCTTGGACTCAAAGGAGTGAATCAGTAATGGCAGACTCAATCACACCCATCCTTCCTAACAATCCTAACCCTAATTACCAGGGCCCAGCAACTGGAACTCTTCCTCCTGCTCCTCCACCTTCATTGTCACTAGATGGGTCACCGCCGCCGCCGCCTCCTCCAGCCGCAGCTTCGAGGAGTCCCGTCGTGTTCAGCTTCCCCAAGAGGCCTTCTATTCGACTCACTTCCGAGTTCGACAGCGACTCCTCCGTCTTCTTCCACAAGGTCTCTTGCAAGCTGCTGGACAGCCTCGCCAAGCTGAAGCTCTCCTTCAGCAACAACCACAAGGGCGAACTCTCTCCGCCGCAGTTGACATTCGTCTCCAAGAACCTCTCCGTTCACCACAACTTTGAAGATCAATCTACCCTCCTCAACGGCTCCGTCGATGTTGGCCGGAGATTGCATTTCCGTGCTACCCATCATCTCCAGGTTACCTCCTCAATCCCTTTCTTTCGAATGTAAATTTGTAATGTAATTGTTGAGACCATCCGGCGTTCAATCTTAGGCAATTAGGCTTTAGCTTTTCATTGACTACGCCCCATCCAATCTTCGTGTGTCTGTTTATGTTTTCGCAAAGCTTATCGACATGAACAAGTTGACTCATTTTTCTCTCATGTCTAAATGTCATGATTGTTCTTAGGCACAAGAAGGAGAGGCAACCGTGGTCGCGAAGCTTGCTGACCCTGGCTATGCACTTGAGCTCTCTTCTCCTGTTCCTTATGTTGGTATGGTAAGTACAACACATGATATCGGCGGTATAATGATGTTATGACACCCTAGTTTTGAATTGTCATCCGTCGTTCCATTTAAGTATAACTCTAACAAGACCATTTCCTTGGAGTCCTACTGCTGCGCGGAGTCAGTAGTGTTTCAAACTTGTTTCTGTTTTTGCACATTGATCTGTTTTAAGATACACCGGCATTCGTGACTTGGATTGTTGAATTATGACACTATGGCATATTTCGAGAATCGTCATTTGGATTTATAATTTGGTGTTGGATTTCTGAGTTGGTGTTTTCTTCTTTTGTGTATACTTGATAACGTTCCTTGTTGCTCTCATTTTATTGAATGCTTTGTTTCTTTTCCCAAAAAAAAAAGTCCTTTTATGTCATCTTGCAGCATTACAATTTACCAAATAGAAAAATAGTCGTTTTTAAATAATTTATTAGGGCCTGTTTGGTATCCTATTTGAAATTTTTTATCATTTCTCAAAACATTTTTTCAGAACATTTCTTGAAAACAATTTTCTTTAAGATTCAAAAACTTGATTGGTTTGCGATTTAAAATTTTTAAATCTTATGACTTAAGACAAAGAGATCTAAAAAGAGGGGGTCGCAGGAGAGGGAGAAAGAGGAGAGAGGAGGAAAGAAAGTTAGAGATGATTGAAGGAAAGAGAAAGAAGAGAGGATCGGACGAGATAGAGAGGAAGAGGAGTGAGAGAAAGAACGGAGAGAATGAAGAGAGCGGATTGTAGGAGAGACGAAAAAGGTAAAAAAAAAGGAGGAGAGAGAAAGAAGAAAAGAGAGAGATAGATTTGGAGTGAGAGGGGAGGAGGGAGAGAAAAGAAAAAAATGAGTTTAAGTTTAAAAACCCTAAAAACTCACTTTTTATGTTTTTAGATAATAGATTATATTCTTGAGTTCAGTTTTTGAAAATAGTCTTACCAAAAAAGTTTTTAAGGCCTAAAACTTGAAAATTGTTTTTGAGTTTAAAAAGTTGGATTCAAGTAGAGTACCAAGCAGGCCCTTAGTTTCCTGTTCTTCTCAAAAGGAAAAAAAAAAAAATTAGTGTCCTGTTACTTTTCCACTCCAGAGTGTCCCTTATTTTTCCCCTTGTTGATTTTTTACTGGGGAAAAAAGAATAAAAAGATATCGTGGCACCATATTATATGAAATGCTTCTCCTTACACGCCTAAACAAAATCATGGTAAGTTTTATTTATTAGCTTAATCACTACTCTGATGCTGCAGCCAAAAGCTACCCTAAAGTTCCCATTGGGTGAAGTTTCTGTGGAGGAGAAAGAAGAAGAGGAGGCGAAGAGAATTTTATCGATTAATGGAATTGCAAAAAGCCAAATTTTGAATGGGTTGTGTACTGCTCAATATGCGGATGAAGATTTGAAGTTGCGATATTCATACAAGGTAACCATTTCATTACTCTGGTTTTCTACATTTGGTTTTTTTCAATTGCACAAGAGTGAGAGCTGGGTCCCCATTAAGGAAAAATAAAAATATTCAACGTCTCCTAATAGCTGGATGAATGCATTTTTCATCATATTGGCGTTTCGTCTCTGTGAACTTTTCTGACAGCTTTGGACTTAGTACAGGATGAGGAGATGTCTTTTATCCCAACCCTTTCTCTGCCTTACAATGCTTTGTCATTTGCTTTTAAGCGTCGGTTTAGTCCTTCAGACAAGTTGAGGTTAGAAATCTTACTTTTTCTTTCCATTTAGGATAGTTTTAAAAGTTTATTGATTTGTTTCTTTTTGTGTTTTGTTTGTTGATTCAGATGTATACTATGAATAAGTATTATGTTATCTGCTTAGTATCATCATTTATGAAATTGTATTGTAAATCTTGTCTTCAACATTTTTCCTTATAAGTCTCCAATAGTAAATTGGTACAGCTTGGATCTTTTTTTAAATGTGTCGCTTGAGCATTTGAAATAATGAAGTGAAAAATGGGTGATTTTCGTGTATAGCTAAGTTGCATTGAATATTACTTCAAAGTAATTTCACCGTGCGAGTATCTTGTTATTTGTTTACGGTTGTTCATCAAGCAGTCATGTATTTGCAAATTTTGTCTCCAGTCATCTATTTCCAGACTGTTCGAAGAGTTTAATACTGATTTTGGTGATTTCATCTCCAGCTACTGGTACAATTTTGATTCCAACTACTGGAGCGCGGTATACAAGCACACATACGGCAAGGACTTGAAACTTAAAGCTGGTTACGACTCAGAGGTGCGCCTTGGCTGGGCATCTCTTTGGGTAAGTGCTTATTTCAGGACAACAAGAAAGGCCTTTTTTAGTTTTATTCTGTTGTTCCGCTTGAAAAGGGAGTTTGGAAACCCTTAGGCTATGCATGGAAACTATTAATGACACATAATGCCATAATAAGTTGAATTGTAAGAAAAATTTATGTCAATGAAGATTTCTTTGGAGTGTTGATCGCATGCTAAAAATGATTCAACACTTAGATTTGCGAATTAAGTGCCTGACCGTTGAGTGCACACACCCCTTTTTACCTTTGTGGATAGCACCCCCCATGAAGAAATGATAGGAAACATGATACTGTTTGTTTCAGGTTGGAGATGAAGGTGGGAAAGCAAAGACAGCCCCGTTGAAGATGAAAGTTCAATTCATGCTCCAAGTGCCGCAAGATGACATTCGATCATCGGCATTGATGTTCCGGGTTAAAAAGAGATGGGACATATAATAATCACTCTGGTTGTGGGATGATATGCTGTAGTGCCCTTTTATGAACATTCAACTGCAACTCTGTTGTTTCGATATCGTATAAATATGATAGTGTTGTTTCATATTTACCAATTGAAATAATACTTTGATAGTCAGCAGGTGACGGGCAGTCGAGACGGAAAGCTGAGAGGATCTTGGATAAGTACTTATTTATTAAGCAATTGGGTTTAGTTTACACAAATTAGTTGGTCCAGATGAGGTCGTTGCTGGATCAGATGCTAAAGAAGCAAGTGGCTGTATATTTTTGTCATGTGGTCCTTCCCTGTTTGTCTGCTCTGTTGTTCCAGCTCAAAGATTTTACCTTCGCGAGAGATCCCTATGAAATTCACAGCACATAAATGAAATCGTAGGTTCATATTAGAGTTTAATGAAATTCTTGCAAGACAATGAAGCTGCATCGGTCGCTATTGGAGCGAATTTGTTAGGCTATTGTCCCGTTGGAGTACTCGGAAACAATTGACGATGGACTACCCTTTTTTATTTTTTATTTTTTTTTACAAGTACAAGTTCTACGCGGTGAGAATGTCACTGGACGCTAATTATAAGAATGGTTGATGCTATTCACACGATTTTTTATTACCTCTCACACATTCGGTTAATTTTTATCTTTTGATTTTCTTCAAATTATTCGATCGGACAGCTAGAATAATATAATCTCTTTACCTTATTTAATAAGCGGAGAAAAAATAGTTAATCACATACTGTCATATTATCAAGTTAGACACGTGGCATTTGTAGTGTCATTGACATTGTAGATAGGTTCCGTTGAGCCGTGGGTAGGTCAAAATATGCAAAGAAGGAAAGATAAAATTAAGGCAAATACACGAGAGTATAATAAAAGTTGAAAAGCCAAAAAGCGAACGAAAAGATAAAAATTGGAAAAGGAGAAGCCTTTTTGACAAAATCTTATTCCATTTTACAATTTGTTAATTTTCTGCATTATATAAATAATCAAATGAGAAGAGAGATTGTGAAAAGCGCAGAAAGATAGAAGCAGAGGAGCAAGCAGCCGCTGCCCCCAAAAGCAAAAGCCGAACGAAAAGCGAGGAATGACAACACCCTTGCATTTGAGGCTCTTCCTGCCTCTCACCTCCATTACTCCCTATTCTTCTTCTTCTTCTTCCTCCTCAGACTTCCCCTGCAAGTCCTTCAAATCCTTTCACTCTGCAAGCCCTAATTTCAACCTTTCTTCCCTCTCATCTCACAGCCACACATGTGCTCGAAACAAGACATCCACTCGCTCCAAACCCAAGGTATCTCTCTCTCTCCCTCTCCCTCCGCATATTTATATGTTCGTATTCAAATCATCAGCTTTTCTTAATTCTGAGAAGTTGGGTTTCGTTGGTGATGAAAAAGATTGTATATTTGGGCTTACAAATCGTTATGCTTATTTTTCTGGGATGAGATGCTTCTGTTCCTTCATGAAGTAATTGAATTTGCTCTTCAAAGTTGGGGTCTTGTTTGCGTTAGTCTCTCTGTTATCTCAAGATGCTGCTGCAACTCTATAATTTCGACGTCCATTTGCCTTAAACCGGTTTAATTTCCTGTAAAAGCATGTGACTTGAACTTGTATGCTTACAAATTACCACTCTTTGTGGGCAGTTGGTTTTTCACTAATGATTTACTACCAGGGGTATGTTTTTCTGTACTCGTATAGTGGCTTTGTGGACGCTTGAGAAGTGATCAAGACATAGGTAGTCGATCAAATGAAGACGCGAGCGTGACTGGTGTGAGTATGTTTGGTTCGGATGAAGAAGGGGGTACCCAAATCCCAACCCAGGCTCAATCTGTTGTCGAAGGATCAGGGGCAGTTATGGTTTCAGAGTATAGACCTGTGGACGATGTGGATTATCTACAGGTGCGTGATTATTCTTCGGTTTGGCTTCTTTCCATTTCGTAGACTCGATGCATATAAATGTAATCGTTGCCATGAGGATTACTTACAAAATCCTAATTCCAGTCACTCAATTTATTTGTAAACCATATGTTTGCAGGACTTTTAGGTAGCCTATATCTCTTGCAGGTCTTGTATGCTTTGTCTTTAAGTGTTTTCTTAATTGCAACTTGAAAGCACTCTCAGTCTTCCTATATTATGCAACGTTATCTGCAGGAGTTATTAGCCATTCAGCAACAAGGGCCCAGAGCCATTGGTTTCTTTGGGACCCGGAATATGGGATTCATGCATCAAGAACTTGTTGAGATTCTCAGCTATGCGATGGTGATCACTGTAAGAGCTGTAACTGAATTAGATTTTATATCTTGCATTTATGAGTACGTATGGAGCTATCAGATGTTCAACAATACTGGGCAATTTCAGTTTATGTTGAATCTGAAGGGATCAGTGACCTTGACTTGTGTGTCCCTTAACCTCCTGTTTGCAGAAAAATCACATATATACATCAGGGGCATCCGGTACTAATGCAGCTGTCATCAGGGGTGCTTTAAGAGCAGAGAAACCAGAGCTGCTTACCGTAATCTTGCCCCAGAGTTTGAAGAAGCAACCACCTGAGAGCCAGGAATTATTGTCAAAAGTAGGAATTTCTTAAAATGACATTCCTTAAATTTTACACGTCATCTATTTTGGTCTTTACTAGATTTTCTCATAGTATTCACATGTTCGGAGTTATCAATTGCTTATTGTCTAATAATTGACTCTGAGTTTAGATTTTTGCTCCTCTTTTTACTTTTTGGATTTTCTTGATGCTATTTGTGTACGGTAGTTTCTTAAACCACAATAGCAGGGGCTTTTGTAGTTCTAGTGCACTACGGCCTTGCCCTCTGCATCCCTCTATCTATCAAAGGCGAAAAACTCATATAAGGCCTACGTCTCTTTTTCATCTTTGTTTTTCATTTTTCCTTTACTCAAGGAAGTTCTAATTATTCATCTGCATCTCGCTCAAAATGTTCATCCGTTCAAATTTGTTCAGGTATGATTGTATTGCAGTCATTTCCTTGTTAGGGAACATCCAGGAAAGCATCTAGTAGCCTATCACCATTTAACGAGGTGATATGTATGAATTTGAAGAGCTCGCCAGCAAATGGCCCTTATTTTGTATTTAATTTGACAGTTAAGTCTTGCTGTATTAGGATGAAATTGGGTGTGCCATTTCTCAATATTCTTGTGATAGGAACTTAGGATTACAGTTCCTACAATTTATTACTGTAGGCATTACAAGAGTAGATCTGCTGTAGAATGTCTTAGAAAATGAAATTGAATCGGCAGCTCTTAATTATTTACAGAGCGATTGGGTGCATATAAGCTTGAACAGAATTTAATGGGTCCCAAGTGTCTTTCTAGTTGTTATTTCCATAATATGTTTAGTAACTTAACCTTGTTTCCCGCCACGCGAAAAAAGGAAAAGCAATGTTGTTATGGTAATTGATAATTTCTTGGGATTTTCAGGTCAAGAATGTGATAGAAAAGCCTCAAAATGATCATCTACCACTGATAGAAGCGAGCAGGTTGATAGCAGTTCCACTTTTACGTTTAGAGTAGCTTCCATCATGTTATACCTGTTGCAGGTATCATTGATCTAAGTATGAACTTGTTTTCATGTGTTTGATGGTGAAACTGCAGGTTGTGCAATATGGACATCATTTCACATGTACAGCAAGTTATATGCTTTGCGTTTCACGACAGTAGATTGCTCATGGAAACTTGTCAAGAGGCCAAAAATCTCCGCAAAATTGTGACTCTCTTCTACCTGGATTAAGCACCCCCTTCCCTTGTTCATACTGTCCATACATTTTGAGTGAGAGAAGGGGAGAGAGCGCTTCTATTTCTGTTTGTATAAAATTAGATGGAAGCGACCAAATATCAATGAAGTAGCTTGGAAGTTGATTAATTTGCTCATTCTGTCATTTTTTTGGCTGAAACCTGAGGTATCCCACACCGTGAAGGATAGGGCTAGTCCCTAGCAGGGTCCGGAAAGGTTAAAGGCATTTTAGTCCATCCTTGGCCACAATCAAAATTTTCAGTCCGTGATTGGAAGAGCTGTATTTTGTTAGTATATATTTTTAATTTGTTTTATGGTTTAAAAGATTAAATAATAAATATTTATGGGACACGATAAATGGATATATACCATTTTCAAATGATTTATAAAATTCTCCCTTATTGTGTATACAAAATATCTTGTAGAAACTCGAACAATCTTCACAAAAATTGTGAACAATGATTCACCGGTTTTTTATTAGTTTTGCAAATTTGTACCAGAACTTTTGCCGTATCAATGTACCATCAGCTACCGGAAATTCATGGAAGATATTTCAAAGATGTCCTCATCGACAGAACCGTCTTATCGCTATTTTGGTCCCACTAATATTGCGTATTGATTCAAGTATTGATTCAAATTAAATAAGGTGAATAAATGAAAGACTGCTTACAAATGATAATTTAGAGTAATATTATCCACTTCTTATTTTTCACAAATTCACACTTCTTTCAATTTTCGGCCAACAAATTGAATAAATTGAAAATGATCAAGTGACAGAAACTAACAAATAGTGTGGATAGTAGCTGCATACGCAAAAAATATGAGAAAAACGGAAAAATCACATTTTTCAAAAAAATTGTGAGCGATAACACTCCCTTCTTTTTTTTTTCTTTTTTTTTTTTTTTTTTTTTTTTTTTTTTCAGTTTTGCAAAGTTGTGCGTGTGCGACTCAATAACAAAAGATCACTTGTAACACCAGGATTTACAAATGTTACAAGAAAATCATGAAATTTGTTATATAATATTCCTCTCCAAGTCCAAGTTAGGATCACATCAAATCAACAAAAAGTTTCTTGGAAGAATTTCAACAGCTGCACCTTATACAACACCACGGTCACCAGTCACACTACTGTGAGTGTGACGAGTGCAACGATTGTAGAGTTGCAGCTGAGTTCGGGTGCTCCCTACATCTATCTACATGTATTGTATGCCAAAGTTTGAAATGTTAGAGAATCACCAAGAGACTTTAAACCTGTTGAACTGTAGACTTGCAGCTGCAACGACGGCATCCCCTGGCTTTAGATTAGATGGTCTTCTGCCCCTCCCTCAGCCGCGACTAAAACACAATATTATTGAGGCTTTAGAAAAATCCAAAATCTGAATAGCTGTTTGAAATGGAAGATACACTGTCATACTTTGAAGGAGCGTTTAAATAAGCGATCAGGAGGATGCAGGGAACCTTGGAGATGTTATCAATCACTTTGATCAGAGAAGTTGCCATCACTCTCTTGCTCATAAATCTGGTATTCTTCATCGCTTGTATGAGTTGCTGCTACATCTTGTTGTATTCCATCACCCCCTGCTTCAGAAGAGGGAAAACTACCAAAAAGTTCCTGTAAATGGGTTCTTGAGATGTTTTCCATGTTCATATCTAACAACATATAGGAAATCCACAAGAATTTGCATGACTTCAAACATTTGAAAACCGCCAATCCAAAAGAACTCGCAGTACTGCTTCAAAGTATGGAAAAATAAGTCCCAGAAAGAATCACTTTTTGGTTTCAAATCATGCCAAATTATCAATCTTTATGTATGAAAGATGCACAAAAAAGAAAAAGAAAATTGAACTGGACAGTTATGCTGTAAGGATACAGGAATGTGACTGCAGAGAAATTTCACCATCCTCAGCCTACAAACAAGTGAACGTGAAATAAGTCAACAAAAATGAGGCACGCTTGAATCTTGATAATTTATTGAAAAGAAAAAAACTGTATAGAAACCGATATTAGAGAAGACAGTGATTTAACAGATAATTTGTTGAAGATAAAAGAATCAATTACCGCATCAATTCCATCATACGTATCTAATGCCTCTTCAACATTATCAGCCTCAGTGTCATCTTTCTCATCATCCTCAAGATTGTTGGGTTCTGCAGCATCTTCCTTGCCTATAAGTTCTAGATAAAAGTACTCAATAAATATCACCAACAATCAGTAAGTCCTACTATATTTAATCTCTAAAATTGTCTTTTTTGAAGGACCGCACTGAAAAAACATTCCAGTGATACAATACTTTGAAAGTTCTCGAAAACAGTCAGAAAATTTAAAAATATTAAACATGCTCTTAATTAAACAGTAATTTCGAAAGAAAACTAATAAAGAACCGGAACCCAGTCCACAAATGTAGTTTTCTGTTTGTACCAGCATTGTCTTCTGGCTGTATCACTTCAGCACGTATAAAGTTGTCTTTACTGCACATCTTCTTGGACTTTTTAAAGCTTTCCGTCGCAGCTTTAAGCAAGTGTTCTGAACCAGGTTCAGGGAACACAGATAGGAACCTCACCTTAACACGATCTTTCAAGTTCTCAAGCATGTTATATGAAAACCATCCCGTCTCAGACTGCAAAGAAATAGGCTAAATTCAAAGCTGGCCAATGTTGAAATTCTAATGGCCCAAATAAATAAAGGAACACTAAGTTAATATACTTCATTTCACTACAGTAAATTATGACTGTCTGCAGGATTAAAGAGATTCTCACAAAACATCATCAAACATTTAGAAGTTATGACCAATTGTACTTTTATATTATACAGGTTTTATGGTATGCAAATACATGAATTTGCATGGAAAAGCGACAACATATCTTGATTCTAGAAACTCACGGAGCAAGTTGTCTGAGCCGGAGGCTTCCTTATCTGTTCTTGAATGTAATCATCACCAAGTTCAAATAGTTGCAATGTTGTATGGCACTTGTAAGGGAACACTCGAAATGCACATATATCCTCCCATCTATGCTTTAGTCTGCACGAGTGACCCCAAAAAGAAAAAGAATAAGAGAACTTATTCGCATAGAAAACTTGTCATTCACATTAACAACGGGAAATTAGAACGAGTAAATTTGGTCTTCAAAGCTAGAACCAGTTGCAAGGCTCATCTTGAGTATCCTCCAAACAATGCATGGAAAGAAACATAATTCTAAAAATTAATGATGGTACAGATACTAGGGCAAAAATAAGATGGTTGATGTTTCATAACAACCAATTACTGGACAACTCCGTAAGCACTCATTCAAGTCAGCATTGCTTTCTTTATTCAAACATAGTAAGAAAATGCCAAGAAACAACCTCTCTCTCCCTCAATTAATTGTTACACTAGATTTCGAACAAAACTAAAGAAAACTTTGAAGAGAAACTTACTGATTGGCTGAATTAGCATCACAGTAACTTTGTAATGGTGGTCTTACTCGATAATCAATTTTCTGATAGCTGCCGAAACAAAATATTACTATAAGCAAAAAAGGAGATAAATCCAGAATCAAACTAGGTGGTGGTGGAGGGAGTTCTTTTGCCCCCTTTCTGAATACATATTGTAATTAGGACTTTTCAGGTCCATCATTATTATCTTTTACAAAAATCAAAAGTAACAAACTTCCATATACAATTTTCCACTTTCCTTTAAATAATAACATTGTATGATGGAAACAGAAACCTACATACAAAAGAAATAAAAAAGCAGACAGTTGCTAAATACTATATGTGTAAGATGCTTTGTTTATAACTCACATTCGAGAATCAGGATCTTTGCGAGGATCATATCCTTTTTTTATCCAAAACCTAAGAAATGGTCCACGCGAAAAGTAGTATGCAACTCTAGAAAGAAGCCTGCAAGAACAAAATGACCTCAACCGACAGAACGAAGACTAAGACTAGAAGACTATAAGCTAAAGGAAAGGCAACCTTCTGAGTATGTGATCTGAAAAGTTGAAGCCCTTATCAAGCAAGCGTTCGGTTAATGACTCTTTTGGCCATATAGGCCGCTCATCAAACAGCCGAGACAAGGCCATCTGTGACACCCACTGATCTGAGCCATGGGATATATATTCCTCCCAATTTGTTCTCTTAGGAATCTGTAAGAATGCTAAGTAGAAAAGATACACAGCTATGCAGGAACTTCATAAAGATTCCAATCTTGATGACTTTCATGCCATCAACTCTTATTATTATTCTTTCTGAGATAAATAAATAAATTGGAAAATTTAAAATAACTCTCAGCAATAAATTACAACTAGCTTTCTAAAATTAACGTTTAGGATATCACTGATGCCAAAGTCAAGTGCAAGAACTGGCTCCATACTCATCTGGAAAAAAGAAAATAATAATGTCAGTTTGAACTATCCACCTAGTTAAAACTTATCGAATAAGCTGAAAACCTTAACACTGGGGTCTAAGACTCATCTTGTACCCTCAAAAGAGCCAAATAAGTACAAATATCATAGCTTTTAGCATGCATATATTTAGCTATGTCATCAAAACAGTAGAGTAATTCAACAATAATATTCACCTCCCATTGGTGTTGCACAGGTTCTTCTTGATTCTTTTTTGCACTCAATGTCGCTGGTGGTTTCAACCTAAAAGGTAAGTACACTGCATACATTAGCACAGGAAAATTGAGCCATTTGTTTGAGGCCATCAAATAATATACCATCCAATAAGTTCCAAGTCTTATGATAAGAAACAAAGATTCCTATGAGAAAGAAGACGAGTACAAGAGAAGAAGGGCGGAAGTGCATCTAATCAGATACTATAACAAAGCTTAACAAGATACAAGGAACACATAGCTCCCCAACTAATCAAGATCAAATACAATAAAGGGAATATTCTCATATGATTAGAAGTTTAGAACAAAGGTGCCCACATCCACATGTCTTCATAATACTTGATTTTAGCTCCTTGGAACCACCAATAATTGATAAAGTAAAGAAGAATAACCCCATTACATGACTTTAAGTAGTCATGAAGAAAGAATCATAACCAAAAACAAGAAGTTATCTCTGAAGGAAAATTGTGGTAACAGGATTATGCAAAGATAAAAATAAATTTCCAATATAAGAATAAAAAAACGCTAGAACATCTTACACTAAACTATCAGGCACATCCTTGGGTGCAAAAAGTTGAGGTAGTAGAATCATCACATCCTCCTGGTCAACATCCATAAGGCCACCCTTATCTACAAATAGATAGAAAATAATGTACAAGATGTAAACACACTCGCTAAGGTGAAGGAAAGAAAGATGTTACGAATATCTCCAAACTACAAAAACTAAAAAGAATTGAAACCCAGAGACTTTACCAAAGTGTGGCTCCTCAATTTCTGTCCAATTTCTCTTTTTCTTCCGTGCAACATCAGCATGGACAGCAATGACATGCTGGTAGTCTACCATCCCTTTAAACATGTCAAAAGAGGAAAAGAAGCACCACTGAAAGTCAGTTCTGAAATTGCAGGAAAATTTAACTAAGTATATAATCTAGGAGATGTAACAGGTGTTGATGCAAGCAGGGCCACTCTAACCATCAAAGTGATAAGCCTCTGGAACACGAGCAACAATATCAAAGTTTAATTGATCATTATCAGGTTTCCGCAATTCATCTTCTTTGCGGGCAAGTAGTTCACTTTCGGGTTCAGATGACTGTATGCCTTTGCCCAAGTCAGTTGCATCTTGCAAGGACCTTTTAAACGTCCTATCTGAAACTTGATCAGTTTGTCCAGCACTAGACTTGGTTTTAGATATTTTGAGCAAAAAGTTGTTGCAAGGACGTAGGTCTCCAAATGCAGGATGTGCATATGGATCTTCGGGCCGGAAATGGAGCTCCAGCCTGCTTGACTGTGAAGTACGAGCCTGCAAGCCAAATGGTGAAACATCTCAACATGGTGACATAAAATGGTTAAAGGACTAGAGAATTAGTAAAGCGGGCAACTTGGCAGACCTTACGAATTGCTTCGGTCCCTCCTAGTGTCTCGATGGCACGGGACATGGACGAAGGATAACCGGGATAGTGGATGGCGAAAACTTGTTTGCTGGGGAGAAATCCGGTGGCGGTGCCATCTTTCACGACCCCCATTGTAAAGGTTACTGTTGCAGAGAAAACCAAGCTAATCTAAACAATTCAAAACTACCCAGTAGTACCTACATCATCATTCAATTAGACCAAAAAATAAAAAGTTAAACTTGACATGTTAAGATGGACAGTGGACAACCATAATTCATCTTCAATGGAATATAATTACCAAGAAAGAATACTCATCAAGTTCAATAATTTAAAACAAAAAGGAAAATAAAACTTAAGAAGAAAGTAGAAAGCATGAATATGTTGATGTAGAAACACTACCAGACTACCAGGCAGGGAGCAACTAGGTTGTCTTCTTCTTTAATTATTCCAGCCCCTTCTCATGGAGGCGCAGGGAGAGAGAGAGAGAGAGCGCGAGCGAGAGAGAGAGAGTGTGTGTCTGAGAGTAAGAGAGGCGGAGTTCGCAAGGGCAACGGGACTGGCAGAGCCGCAGAGGCGGGGGAAAAGGACGGAGGGGAGGCGGGGGAAGGACGGAGGGGAGATGGGGAAATTATTCTATGTATCTGAGATACCCTACCCTGGTGCATCCGGGACCAGCAATATTTTGACACGTCGTTAAATTTTTTAAAACGCGAGGACACGTCACCTTAAATTCCCGAGTTCCGAGGGAGTTTGACTGCCAGAACTCCGGTGCAAACACGTCCCTCGCAAGGAGGGAGGGCCGGTTGGAACGCGGGCCAAGAGAGAGGGTTGGCTTGGCTGCTGACTAAATTCCTCTCAGAATACTAGCAACTGGCTCTCCTGCGAGTCCAGTCCAGTCCAGTCTGGCTTACCAAACAAGAGCTATCAGCAGAGGCTCCAATTTCCTCCTCTCATCATGCATTAGGAATCTCTGTCTCAATCCAAATTTTGTGGGTTCGATTCCCAGGAGAGGCCTCCTTGCTCGCGCGAACCAAACAAGGCTGATGAGGAAGAGACAGGAAGAAGATGCCCACCAGAACCCTCCTGCCGTCGACAAGCTTCAGCAAGTCGTGCACAGCAACTCTACAGGTAGCTACCCATTCGATTTTCTTTAAGAATAAGGTGATAAATTGGGTTTCCTGATTGGGATTGATGGATGGGTTTTTGGTTTCATAAGGCGGTTGGGACAAGTGCTGGGAGCAAGGTTTGACCCCTTGGGATTTAGGGCAGCCAACGCCCGTTATTTCCCATCTTCATCGGACGGGAGCCCTTCCCAAGGGCAGGGCTCTTGTCCCTGGATGTGGCACTGTATGTACTATTCTACTCATTACTCTCTAGTCATTACACTATTCTCAGTAGGAATTCGATTACGAGTTGTTTGCACGATGGCAGGGATATGATGTTGTAGAAATTGCATGTCCTGAACGCCATGCCACTGGATTGGACATTTCAGAGAATGCCATTAACAAAGCTCTGGAGGTAAGAGTTGACATATCCACTCCATTTTCACTTAACCAGAGGTCAATCGCCCGTCGGCCATGAATAATATGTACCCTTTTCTGATCCTTTTTAGTTAGATTATGAGGTCCTTACTTCAAATTTCTGTTTGAAATGTCATGGCAGTTGTTTTCCTCACTTCCCAAAGCACGGTACTTCACCTTCTTAAAGGCGGACTTTTTCACTTGGCATCCAACTGAATTGTTTGATCTCGTTTTTGATTATACGTAAGGTTACTTGAAACACTCTGTATTTTTTTTTTTTTTTCCCATGAGAAAGACCTTTTGATTGATCGCGTCTTATGGTACAGGTTCTTCTGTGCTGTTGAACCAGACATGAGATCTGCATGGGCGCGGAAGATTGCAGATATCTTAAAACCGGATGGGGAGCTCATAACACTGATGTTTCCTGTATTAACTTTTCTCCCTTCATATACCTCTCTCTCATTGTGTGTATGTGTGTGTGTCTCTGTTCTTTGTTAGTATTTCCTCCTTACAATGAACATGAACGCATCCATCTGATAATAGAAGGGATCCGGTTTTGATTATCATTTGTGGTAATAGCTCATTTCTTTTTGCATTTTTATTTCTTCAAGTTTTATTGAAATTTTGATTAGTTAAAATTTTCGAATTTTAATATTTATGTTTATACATAGTTTGATAGTCTATTGATAAGTAAATTTATCTGATGGCAGACCAGTGATCATATTGGTGGACCACCTTACAAAGTGTCAGTTTCAGAGTAAGCTCCAACTCCATATCCTGTTTTACAATCTTTTAGGTACTGAACTGGTGTTGCTATTGATCACATACAAATGATACTGTTTTTACTTACAAGACTGTAGTCTATACTGATTATTCTTGATTCTATTTTGTGCAGTTATGAAGAGGTTTTGCATCCCCTGGGCTTTAAAGCAACCTCCATCTTAGACAATGAACTAGCTGTCCGACCTCGCAAGGTATGTAACATGTAATCTAGTTAAATTGGATACGTGACTGCCAAAGTTTAGAAGTCATACTACAAGGTGAAATAAATGATTATAAATATCAAGTACCAAAAACATCACAAATATATCAGCCTTGGGGTGAGTCCACCTACCTCGTCAAATTGAGACGATTCTGTAATGTAGATGCTGGCCTATGGCTATTAGTATTATATAGGCAATCTGAAATGTAATCGCAGACAATTATGTTAAGTACATAGGCAGCCGAAATCCCTGTCACTTCTCTTGGGGTGAGAACTTGCCTCTCCAGAGTTATGCTGTCAGTATCGCTCCAACAAGATTAGTAAGGTCGAATTAATCCTTGGTAATCCAAGTAGCATTTGATAAGACCCAATTTGATCAGGCTAGAATATGATCCTGAAGTACATCCGAAGTCTCATCTTAGCATAGGAACAGAAGTAAGATTGTAACTGTCATATATGAGGGACAACAAATAAACATACATTAGGTCTAAACTTATGAGGACAGGAAAAGGTTCGTTGCCCCCGTCCAACTATTTGAAGGAATCTTTAGGATGAAGCTCAGGTGAACATGAACCATAAAAAGAGTCACCCAGATTAAATTGTGATTCCTCCATTGCACAGAAGTACTCGGAAGCCTCTTAGTTTAGTAGGAAAATCACAAACAAATGTTTAAAGCTGTAAAGGTTCCAGAAAACTCAAAAGGAAGAGAGTTGAGTGGCAAAGGTGCGAGATCAATTGGCAAGGGGAAAGACCATGAGCAGTGTGAACTGGTTGTTACAAACCAAACTTATCATTAGGAAACATCTACCCCGTTTACATTGTCAATGACCTTAACTTTGATTATCCTAAGGGTGCATATGGACGAAGACTACAGATTTGTGCTTGATGCTGATACGCTCTTTGTTCATCTGTGCTTGCGGAGATACACCTAAGTTACTAGCCTTTTGGTTGGTTTGAACTTGTGTTTATCTAGACTCTAGTCTTCTACCATGAAAGCTTCGCTTCAGTTGATTTGGGCATAATCAAGAACACAGTCGATGTTTATTGAGTTCTAAAAGAAATCTGGATTACATTTTTCAGGGAAGAGAGAAGCTAGGAAGGTGGAAGAGGTATCTAAGCAAATCCTCTCTCTGACAATGGCCGGCGTCAGTTGTTTTCCCCTTGCCTCTAAGGAGTTATTAGTCTGCTAAAGCAAAGCATCTGCAGCAATTTTTCTTTCAATTCTAAATAATTGGTCAATGTTTAAGGATCCCTGGAAACAGAGGGTGATGTGGTGTACGTTTGAGCCTATTACTCTCCTCAGACTTTGTCGAAAGCTTCAAGCATAAGGCTGTATATTGAATTGGATGACAAGAAAATAAATGCTCAATATTGTGTAATAATTTTGTTCGTGGTTCATTTCGAAACTGTAAATGCGCACAAACAATCCTTTTGCTCCAGAACACCGGCTTCTTGTACGTAGTTAAATTTCAGAATTTATATATATTGTTTATCGCCACACCGATTGCTTTTAAATTTTAAAATTTGTGTAGTAGATAAATTAAGTCACGTTTATGTAACAGCAAACAATATGGTAGTGATTGCAGTGGTGGTGAGCGAAAATTCAGCCTCTAAAATGTGTAAAAGGAAGGCAAAGTTGAGTTGACACACCTGACACGTGTACGGTCAAATTGTAGGCGCATGGTCCACGGAGGAGAGGAGAGCACAACGCACTAATGCAGTGCATTCATTGGCTATGGAATATAAGCCCCTCCCAGTTCTGCGGAGGCCTCTCTCTCTCCCTCGCTCTCTTCGCTTTCCAACCAATTCAACCAACCAACCAACGTGCTCTCCTCTCCTCTCGGACCCCCCTTCCCTCCCATCCTTTTGCAAGTTTAGAGTTAGACCCTTTCTTCTTTCTCTCTCTCCTATTTTCTCCTCTCTCTCTCTTCTGGTTTTGTTCTCCTCTTTCTTTCAATTCTGATGGATTTTCTACATTTTTCGTGATGATATTCATCTCGTTCAAGTAAAGATTCTCTGTTGGCTAGCAGCTCATTGTTAGCTAGCTCTTCATATATTCGTCAACCAACATTACAACATCTCTTAGTTAACTGATTAGTACTATGGAGGAGAGAAGTGAGGACGACGACAGGGACGCATTGGCCGGCCTAAGCAACGCCCCTCCGCCCCGCAAATCCCATTCGTTGAGCCATCAGCTGCGCCCAACCTCCGCCCAAAAACGCCACCACCAAATACGCAAACATAGCCTCGACGACGTCCACGTTGTCCCCAAGAGCGTTCATAACAATAATAATGTGGACTACTACGACTCTTCTGACGACGATTTCTTTCCTTACTCCACCTCCAACAGCAGCAGCACCACCACCACTAGTAATGCTGTTGGCGGTGCTGATTATGAAGTGTACGTGGGCGGCACTCACTCCCATAGGCTGGACCAAAGCCTCTGCATGGACGATGGTGATGATCCTGATGACAACAGAGAATGCCAGCCGTTGCCCGAATTCATTGGCAGTGGCGGCGGCACTGGCATCTTCAAGGTTCCAACTCGCGCCTTTGTCCATCCTGGTCGTCCCCCCTGCTTGGAGCTGAGACCCCACCCTCTCAGGGAGACACAGGTTGGCAGGTTCCTCAGGACCATTGCCTGCACTAACACCCAGCTGTGGGCTGGCCAGGAGGGCGGAGTCAGGGTCTGGGATTTAAAGGACGCCTTTGAACCTGGCTTTGGTATTACTAGCAGAGTCATGAGGGGTGATGAGGATGCCGCCCCATACTATGAATCCGTCAACACCTCTCCCACCCATTGTCTCACGGTTGATACCGGCAATCGCTTGATTTGGACTGGCCATAAGGATGGCAAGATCAGGTCTTGGAAGATGGATCAGTCTTTGGATGCTTCTACTCCTTTTAAGGAAGGTCTTTCCTGGCAGGCCCACCGTGCTCCTGTTCTCGCCATGGTTTTCACTGCTTACGGTCAGTCACTTACTTGTTACTCTTCATCAAGTGCTAGTGTATTGCTTGGTTTTTTTTTAACTTTCCAATGTAAATGTTAATATATATGATATCATGTTGCTTTGATTGGATGCAGGTGATATGTGGTCAGGTTCCGAGGGTGGTGTTATCAAAATCTGGCCATGGGAAACCATTGAAAAATCTCTCTCCCTAAAACCCGAGGAAAGGCATATGGCAGCTTTGCTGGTGGAGAGGTCGTGCATTGACCTCAGGAACCAAGTTACTGTTAATGGCGTCTGTAGTATATCTTCTCAAGATGTCAAGTGTTTGGTTTCTGATAATTTCAGAGCTAAAGTTTGGTGTGCCGGTTCTATGTCCTTCTCCTGGTGGTTAGTTTTCAATTTGACACCTTCTTTGTGTTAGCGGTGTGTGTGATATGTGTGTGTATTGCTACATGTTTTACACGGTTAACACAATTCATGTTTTTGTATAATGATCAAGAAAGGGAAGAGGAAAAACCTGTGATTTCTGCAGAATTTCACTCTTTCAGTATTGTATGTTTTCAGGGAGATGTTAAAGTTTCAGGGTGTATCGTTGCTTAGGTAGAGATTCTAATATATAATTTTCATTGGAATTATTCTAAAAGGTTTTGATTTGTCAGGGACGCTCGTACAAGAGAGCTTGTGAAAGTCTTTAATGTAGAAGGTCAGATTGAGAATCGAGTTGACATGTCAGCAGTGCAGCAAGATCAAGCAGTAGAAGATGAGATGAAGGTAAAATTTGTTTCAACATCCAAAAAGGAGAAATCCGGGGGCTTTCTACAACGGTCGCGTAATGCTATAATGGGAGCTGCAGATGCTGTTCGACGAGTTGCAACAAGAGGGGCTGGGGCATTTGTAGAAGAATCCAAGAAGACAGAAGCACTAGTGCAAACTGCGGATGGCATGATATGGAGTGGATGCACAAATGGTTTACTGGTTCAGTGGGATGGAAATGGTAACCGTGTGCAAGATTTTAATCACCATTATTCTGGTGTCCAATGCTTTTGCACTCTTGGGACACGAATATATGTAGGCTATGTGAGTGGCATGATTCAGGTATTGGATCTTGAGGGAAATCTGATTGCAGGATGGGTTGCACACAGTAGTCCAGTGATAAAACTGGCCGTTGGAACTGGTGTTGTTTATAGCTTGGCCACCCATGGTGGTATTCGCGGATGGCACATCAAATCTCCAGGACCTACAGACAACTTGATACGTACAGAATTGGCTGCAAAAGAAAGTGTATATACCAAAAGAGACAATGTTAGAATTTTAGTAGGCTCATGGAATGTTGGTCAAGGAAGAGCATCTCAGGATGCACTAATGTCATGGTTGGGCTCTGCTGTGCCGGATGTTGGCATTGTAGTTGTCGGGTTACAAGAAGTAGAAATGGGCGCAGGCTTTCTTGCAATGTCTGCAGCAAAAGAAACTGTAAGATCCTTCAATGATGTTGTGAACTGCTTATTTTTTACTTTTGACAGATACAAAATCTCTATTCGTTCTATGGATTGATTGATTTATTTACCATTATTTTCCTTTTGTAGGTAGGGCTTGAAGGGAGTTCTGTTGGCAACTGGTGGCTTGATAATATAGGAAAGGCCTTAGAAGAAGGAAAAACTTTCGAACGTATGGGTTCTAGGCAGCTTGCTGGCTTGCTCATATCTCTTTGGTAAGCGATTATCCTTGTGGATCTTGTCCTCATATATTTCTTTCCTTTTATGAGCTCATAATTCTCATATAGGGTAAGAAAGAATCTCAGAACACATGTTGGGGATATTGATGCTGGAGCAGTTCCGTGTGGCTTTGGTCGTGCCATTGGTAACAAGGTTTGTTCCTCACCGTTCACAATGCTCATTTGGCATGTATACAGAATTAAATATAGAATGGAGTCAGTTTGATTGTCTGCTCAGTTTCTTAAACATATCGGTTTCTTATTCCTTATGAAAAAAGGGTCACTGAACAGACTAATTATGTTCAAGCAGGGAGGTGTTGGTTTGAGAATCCGAGTCTATGATCGTATAATGTGCTTTGTGAACTGTCATTTGGCTGCACATTTGGAAGCTGTCAATCGCCGTAATGCTGATTTTGATCACATTTATCGAAATATGATCTTCAACCGGTCATCTCTACTTAACACGGCAGCTGGTATGCTACCATACCTGTTTTTGTCTTGTTCTCTTGCCTTCTCTATGTATTTATTCTGGCTGCTTTATTCTTCTGGCTTGCCATGGGTCCTCTCTCTTGCAGCTGGTGTCTCAACTTCTGTTAATATGTCCCGAGCTCCAAATGTATGTACTTGTTCTAGTTCGTAAATCAATCCTTTTATCCATAATTTTATATTTATTGGCCAAGTGTTAAACAATTGGTGATTTAGGCTGTCAGCGGCAACACTGAAGATGTAAGGCCTGAATTAGCTGAAGCAGATGTGGTTGTTTTTCTCGGTGATTTCAATTATCGGCTTTTTGGTATATCTTACGATGAAGCAAGGGACTTTGTTTCACAAAGATGCTTTGATTGGCTCAGAGAAAAAGATCAGCTCAGAGCAGAGATGAAAGCCGGGAAAGTTTTCCAAGGGATGCGTGAGGCACTCATCAGATTCCCTCCAACATACAAGTTTGAAAGGCACCAAGCAGGTTTAGCAGGTATTTGGTCTAGCGGCAGTCAATTTCTGCATTACTATTAACGCTGTTGGTTTCTCTTACACGAGTAAATTGTGCATATCTGCGAAATTGAATTTTCCAGTGTGTTGATTTGAAACTTTGTCTATGCATCCTTTACAGGATATGATTCTGGTGAGAAGAAACGCATTCCTGCCTGGTGCGATAGAATAATATATCGTGACAATCGGCCATTACCAGTTGCTGAGTGCAGTTTAGAGTGCCCTGTAGTCTCGTCAATTATACAGTATGTTCTTCTTCAGGGATAGTTACCTTTAGTCTCTTTTTCTTCAATTGTTCTAAACTTGGTACCTGATTTTATATAGATATGAGGCACGCATGGACGTGACTGACAGTGATCACAAACCTGTCCGGTGCAAACTAAGTTTACAAATTGCACATGTTGATAGATCGGTAAGGAGAAAGGAGTTTGGGGAAATTGTAAAATCCAATCAGAATATCAGGTCTAATCTTGAAGAATCAAATTATGTTCCAGAAACTATTTTGAACACCAACAACATAATCCTTCAAAATCAGGACACGTCCATTTTGCGTATCACTAATAAATGTGTAAAGGATACTGCCGTATTTAAAATCACTTGTGAAGGCCAGTCCACTGTCAAGGAGGATGGGGAAGAGCCTGACTATCGCCCGAGAGGTGCCAACGGGTTTCCTCGATGGCTTGAGGTATCACTTTCTCCCTGCTGCTTTTGCTATGTCCTATAAATTTTCTTTTCCTTTTTGGAGTGGAAAATGCAGGCGTCTATTCTTCTAATTTACCTCTTTTGTTTTTTAAAACATAAAATAATAGATCACACCAGCAGCAGGCATGATCAAACCTGAACAGTCTGTGGAGGTCTCAGTTCATCACGAAGAGTTTCATACCTTGGAAGAATTTGTTGATGGCATCCCTCAAAATTGGTGGTGCGAAGACACCTGCGACAAGGAAGCGATTTTAATGGTCAGTGTCCAAGGTAGTTGCTCAGCTCAAACATGTAGTCACAGAGTTCGAGTGCGGCATTGCTTCTCAGCCAAGACCCGCATGGACTCAAAATCCAACAGCTCTAAAAAATGCCAGGGAAGTCCGGTTCACAGGTCTGAAGTTCGGCAACCTAACATTTCAAGCGAAACCAACTTAAAAAATCCTAGAAGCTAAGCTAGTATCTAATACTTGATAGTATGAGGCAGTTTATAGAAACATGGATCATCAGCTGGTAACAGTGAAGATGGATCTGATACAATACCGAGTGCATTCTTTTCGTTAGAAACTCTAGTGTAAAGCAAAACATGGTGTAAATACTCTCTTTGAAGCCTGTTGTTTACTTAAAAGACAGTTTAGGGACAGGTTTTATACGTCCAGTGTCATGCCATCTCTCTCTGCATTATCCTGTCTGTTTTCCTTCAGGCTTCGTAGTTTATTTCCGATTTGTTTCCGATCAATAGATAAACGCAGAAAAACAAACGAGACGAACTGAACAATATGATGCGAAAAGGGTAGTCGATATTATTAATTATAAAGATCAACTGTTATTACAATACTTTGCAGACAACACAAGATAATCTATAATCTTGTAATACTTGAACAACAGCAGTTGGCAACTTGGCATGGAACATTCATTCAGTTCGGTATCTGCAACAGCCTCACAGGCTCACAGCCCTTAAGGATCAAACAAACCATGGATGTCTGAACTCATAGCATAGACGGTAACCACATACCACACACAGAAGAACCATGGAGAGATCACAAATGAGGAATGAAGCAGATATATGTGTCGTCCTTTTACTTGCTCAACCGCGATACTCTTACTTTCTTCATATATACTCCATATTTCTAGGTTAAGAGATAGATGCTTCACATCAGTTCGGATACTTAAAATCTGAATCGGATTGTGAAGCCACAGGTCACCCGATCCGTTGTGTTTCATTTCTCCCAAATGAAACTTAAAGCGCATACATCCTCTTATATTCGCTGTTCAAAATCTCGTGTTCTGATGCCATAGACATAGAGAACGAACGAGACTTACTCTCAGCTCTCCGGATGTTCCTCATTTTGCTCTCCTCCATCCTATGTAAAATGACACAATAGCACATGGAGCCAATGGTAGTAAGCATGATTGTGCTGCCTATTACTGTTGCATACACTGCAAGCCACCTCGAGTGTGAGCCCACCACCACATACGTCAGAGAAATAAAAGCAATCGAAATGAAGAGGCAAGCTAGCCACATGAGCTTGTTGATCACAAACACAAGCTGCTTTTTTGCCTTCTGCTCAATCACCACCACAGATGTCTGGACTACCACAACAGCCAGGGAGATGAAGAGCGCCAGGCTGTCAAATACAAAGAAGATGATGAAAGCGGCATTATTTGCTATGTGCGCTTCTCCAAGCGTAAGCCCTGTCGTTTCTTCCTCAACATATTGGCCAGGAACTGTGAATATGGCTGCAAAAGCAACAGTGGCAATCAGCACGGCAACAATAGTGGCATTGTTTATAGCATTGTTGAGGCCGCTAATGTGGAGCTTTTTCAACTTTTTTGCAATTTTCTGGACTCTGGCACCAGTTTGGCGGGTCTGTTGAAGTTGGGATTGGACATCGTGCTTTATGTCACTCACAGTCTGCTTCAGCTGCTTTGCTGGATTTGCAGGTTTTCCTTGGTCTTTAGAATTGGTGGCCCCTGCTTCCTTTAACACGGACACAAGTTCTGGACTCCCATATTTTTCTGCAATGTCAAGGGGGCTCTCTCCAGCCTTGTTGCTTGCATTGATGTTACTACCCTCTTTATTTATGGACAACAGACGGCGTACATTCTGCACATGAAGTACATAGAGAACATTGAGCAAACAAAATTATATTACCAGCTAGCTTGCAGATTTTCAGATTGGTTCGGTTCAAATGAACTCGAAATCACATACGAGAACTACAGGTGTTGCCATTACCACATACGAATATCATACACCAATTAAGCACCAACTATGAAAGTACCAAACCATTCTTCAGAGTAAAGCTGTAGCATACATTTTGAGTAAAAATATCAGCATGGACATAATATTTAACATGATTTCTCGAGACGTATACAAATGGAAGCTAGACCCCATACCTAGTATAGAAATTTGGATTTAAAACGATGAATACTTGAATCATTGATATTATACATTTCATTAGGTTAGTAAATAAAATTGAAAGAAAAGAAAGGAGGAACACCTCAATACGGCCCTTCCTTGTGGCAATATGCAATGCATTGTTTCCCTTGTTATCTTCCACAGTCAAAACTGAGGGGTCGGGTTTCAGCAACTCCAGCACAATCTCCTCATTGTGCCCTTTCACGGCCATGTGTAGTGCAGTTTGGCCTTTAAGATCAGTTCTAAAAGCAGCACTTGGATCCTTGCGTAGTAAGGACTTGACTACTTCCAAGTGCCCCATCCTTGCTGCTGAATGAAGCACAGTCTTTCCATTATTGCGGGCTATCTTGGCAAGATTTGAGTCAGTTTCCAAAAGGAGATTTACAATATTAATATGCCCCTGAGTAGCAGCCGTGTGTAAGGCGGTTGAATTCGATAGATCTGTGGTCATTGCCAAGTTTGGGAACACGTGCAGAAGTTCTTTCAACACCTCTGAAAGAAAGAAACAATTTCAAATCATAATGATGCATATGACGAAGGAATATTATGTGATAGTCTCCTAAACATAATTAGGCTCTTATAGGTCACCAGACGCATAAGGTGACAAGTAAAGTCTCTCTCTGTATGTATGCGCGCACGCGCGTGCATGTGAGTGAGGAAGGCACAGTCCAGAAACATTTCAAAATCCAGCTTCAAGAGGATAATATGTTTTTCTGTAACACCGAATTACAAAAATTGTGTTCCTTTTTTCCATTGCATATGAAATAAACATTATAGAACTGCTTCTATTAAAATATTATGAATTTCAACAAATGAAATGGATATTCATACTACTATCTTACCAAGATGGCCCTGTCTTACAGCAATGTGGAATGGGTCGTAGCCATTTCTGGCGGCGATGGATGCAGTTTGAAGGTCCATGTGCTTCAACATTTCCCCAACAACCTCAGCATGCCCATTCTCCGCTGAGGCATAGAGTGGGGTCTCTCCCTCCTGGTTCATCTTCGACAATAAACCAATTGACTCAGTGCTGTTACAATTCTGAAGAATTTCTCTGACTCTAACTAAATTCCCTGCTCGAGCCGCCAAATGGAGTTGGGAATCACCTCTTTTACCCGGTGACTCTTTGCTCCTCCTCCGTTCACCGCCAATAAAGCTCAGCTGCTTCTCCATAACTATCCGAAAACTCTTCTGCTTCTCCATAAACCCGCGAAAACTCTTCTGTTTCTCCATCGCTCCTCGAGAACTTGACTGTTGCTCGATTGCCCCACTGAAACTTGGTAGTTTTTCCATCCTTGGAGCCTGAAAACTGCTCTGCCTCTCCATGACCAATTTCGCAGAAACCGGTTGATCTCAAACAAACTCCAACTTCCTAGTCCTCAGAATCCTGATTCTCAAATCTCAAATTCTACTTTTCCATGATCATAACCAGATAAACAATTTCAACCAAATTTATTTCCTTACAGTAAACTAATAATCACAATTCTGCAGATATATAGCATCTCAAGAAATATGCTTTCCAATCTCTACTTAATTATTGGAATTCCAGTTCTTTGATCCAAAAAACTACTTAACCAAACTGAAACTCGCCAATTTGGAATATCAAAACCCGTTGAATAATGAAAACAACAGAACCCAGAAAGGAATCTAAATCCAAATCCAACAGATGACAAGAAACAAAAGTTGAATACCAATTACAAAGTACCTTGATTGTGAAGCTTTATACCTTATTCTAGTGCTCTGAATCCGAAAAGCTAGAACCTTTAGATACCATGCGGCTGAGGCTGAAACCCAAAACCAAAGGCTGAGACTTTGATCAATGATGGGGTATCATCACTATCACCTAATCAATGAGTAACACAAGAACTACACCCCACCAACAAATTTCTTTTCTACTCAACTCGTACAAAACTACATGAGAATCGAGATTCTATAAGGAGACAAACAGCAAGGACAAACGACTGCTGACAACACCATCTATAATTCTATAAATGATACTCGGGAGAGGAGACTCAGTGGAGGAGAGTCCCATGATGCTTTTTACTTCCAAGTAAAGATAATTTCTTCCATACATCATTATGAGTTATAAAAAAAAAAAAAAAAAAAAAAAGCGACTAGAGTGTGTTTAGTCACATAATAATATAGTTTAAATTTACTTTTGAAGATAATTGAATTTAAAATTTTTTATTTACCAATGAAGAGTAATACTATTAGACTATACTACTAAATAGCTAATGTTTTTTCTATTAAAAACGACGAATGTGTTTAGGGTGAGATGTATATCTCTACTTGGCCCCATTCATGCCATACCCATATGCATAAGAATATCCGTCCACAATAATGGACATATATCAAGGGATCAGTATTTGACATTTAAAGGGGGAAAAGGACTTTATTCTTTTCCAAATCAAATATCTCCAGTCCACTGAGATAAATAATCAGACAAATACATAATAATTAGAGATAATATAGAATTTTTTTTTGTTTTTGTCTTGCAAGAGTTGTATTGAGAAGAAGAAATAAAGAAGGATACATGATACATGTGCATCCCCATAATTGAAGAGGAAAAGAATCATTCCCAACTTTATACACACACACAAAGAATTAATAATTAATACAGAGGATAAATGACCATCTACCATAATAGTGGAGAGAAGTGATGTCTTTGCACCTTGGTGAGTTCAAATCTTGTCGGCTTCCTAATTTAATATTTAATCTAACAAATCTATTATTTAATAAAAAAATTAATGTAGAGGCAAAGGGAAGTAATATATATACATACGCATATGTGTTATATATGTTGTTGATCAATCAGTATCCTTAAAACATAAAGAGTTGTTAATAAACAACGAATAAGTGGTGATAGCAACAAATATAAGTATATTGAAAAAGAAAAATTGCAGAAGATGCATGGCATGTGGAGTGTGGAGACACTCATGGTGGGCACCCCCGGGCCGCACCCCCGGGCCACACCCCCGGGCCACAGCGTGGTAAAGGTCCCTTCCCTACGAAAGGGAAAAAGAACAAGTTAAAAGAACAAACGGCTCGTTCCGCAGACGGAGAGCTAAACAATACAGAAAAGAAAACCAAAGAATAAGTGGAGAATGAAAAATCGACTTCAAATTCCTTTTAAAATTAGGAAGTTTTAACGAAAAGCTCACTGTATTGTTCATTTTAACGAAAAACCATATTTTTACATTAAAAAATCAATCATGACATTATTCATTTTACCCTTTATTTTGTTCTTATAATTAAAACTCAAAGTTTTCAAACATTTTTTTATTAGTTTTCCTTTAAAATTAACATATATAAATTGGTAGTTGATCGAATAGCAGTGGCAGACCGGCAGTACTCAATCTATATATGTCCACAAATCACAGATCCTCATGGCTAAATGAGGAGTTTGTGTCAGGTACAATGAGCACACCCCAAACAATATGCAAACTGCAAAGTTTAGATCATCTTCAAAAGAGATGTCAAATTTTAAGTAAAATGTCAACTAATCACTTTTGACAGTAAATATTGCTCCAACCGAATAGTCCTTTAGTAGACCTGGAATGGCAACAAGGCTTGTAGCGTCAATTTCAACACTGCCTTAATTTGCATTTTATTTATTTTTTTAATTGGTACGTCCCATAATTGACCTGAATATAAAGCTTTAAAAAATATTTAACTGTTTATTTTATTTTTATGGTAGTAAAATAATAATTAACATACGAGTTGGAATACAAATAAATTTGATAGCATGCTTCAAAATAAACACATCAATCATCAATTAAGAATTTGAATAAAAAAATTAACATATTTATTGGAGATGCTGGGTAAAAAGAAGTCAATAGAAAATTAATTATTTAGTTGTTTACAAAAACAATTAATTATTTTGCTTACAACAACTAAAATGGCTTAAGAGAGTTGAGGCCAATGTTGTATGGTACTATGAAGCATGTGAATAAGAATCTTCGACAAAAAAAAAATGTGAATAAGAATCCATTTGAATTTTCAATCCCAAGTTTGAAAATATATAAAGTCGGAAGGAATTTGATGAATGGAACTTTGTTGATAATGACTGCCAGCTGCATTGAATTATTCATCAATCCTACAGCTCTTATTGGCTCAACTTACATGAATCAAAGTTCGAATCTCTCTCCCTCTTTTCAACGGTCTAAATTTCTTGATTTATCAATTTAGAACCACGAAATCCATAATAGATCTGAATTTTATGCTGGCACTTGATAAAGGTCAATGACGTAGGTCTCACAATTACGTAGGCAAATAAAAAAACAATTTGGATATTGTATAGGATAATAATAATTAGACAAATAGATAGTATAACAATTTGGAGAGAAACATGAGCTGCTCTGTAATCTAGTAATATACATTAGGATAATGCTAGGAACATTAAATTTTCAAACTAAATTATGTAAATTTAATTTAAAATTTTAGTTTCTTTAACATTACTATATTGTACATTACAAATATGAGATTAAAGAGGAACCCCTCTTTCTCTCCAAACCTAAACTTTTAGGAGTCTTCCAAAATTTTAACTGTAGATTACAATATATGAAATTTAATTTGATTTAACCTAATGAAAAACATTAAACTTTTAACTGTTTGTAGATTAATCTACTTTTGTTTCATTTCACATATGTATTTTATCTTTTAATGCTAAGTTTAAAAAAGGCATATGTGTGTGACTGTGTGTGCAAACTATGAAGTTGACATGTACCTAATGTTTGTTGAAGGAAGATGACATAGCCATTGGCATATGTAATTATACAATTAGTTAGGCATGCAGTCCTTTTTGACTGAGTATCAAGATCCGAGACTGCGCGCGGCGGTTCTCCATTTTTTATTTCTTTCTCTCTTGCTTTCCAGTCAAATAGGGTTACGGACATTCGTGTGCGACACATGATGATGATTCTCTTACCAGAACAGGGCCAGTCGGTCAAATAACACAAAAAATTCTTGAGTATTTCGGAGTATCGGTGTGATAGAATAGTTAAATATTTCAAAGATTTTAATCGTTAAACTTTTAATTTTTATACTTCTAAATAAAAATTAGCAATTAAAAATCTGAAATATCCAAAAAAAATCCCCAAATACCCTCAAAACTTGTGTGCAAATTATAAGCATCAGCATATCATCATCTCAAACGATCAAAGTTAAGTTTTGATCGTACGTGCTGATTCCGTAGTTATCATCTAATTACTTAAAGTGCATGTTTGAGATCATCACCTTCATTCGATTTCAATCTGATGACTGTACTGCTGATTTCTCTACTTATTCTAATTAAATTGCGTTTGACCAGTGATCAATCCATATCTATTTTATGTTGAAAATCAGTTGACCAGCGATGTTGGATCCATATTTTACATGGGTTCATTAATTAATGCCTTAATGGTCAGTTTTAAATTGAATAATTTGCAGTGAAGGACGTTATATGAACATATATATATATATATATATTATAATTTATGACAAATTGCTTAAAATCGGTATAACAAACTGTTTAAAAGAATTTAGTTCATATACAAATTGAAAATGTTATATAAGTTCATATGATATTTGAGAAAATTTCCTATTTGCAATTTATTTAATCTTGCATCATCAAATACGGATGCAACTTGTAATCAATTTGGATTTAGAAGATTTTGATTAAAAATAAATTTTACGTGACAGAATTAAAAAGATTTTAATAGGTACTCTACAATTCTATATAAATTTTGGCAGATTCTTACTTTATCTTCTATTTGGTATGGGGTGAAAATAAATCAGAGGGAGAGGGTTGGGTTTTTTATGACATTTGGTATTTACACTACCCATCCTCAAATCTATCAAAGTCCCTCGCCCATACCTAGACATTTGTGGACTTTTTTAAAATCATAATCGACTACCTCTAGATTTGGATGTGTTTTTTAAAATCCTTTTAACTCCTAATTTGACAACACCATGATTTCAAAATCTTTGATAGTCTTTTAGAATCCTAATTGACTACACCTATTTTAAAATCTATTAAAATTTGTATCAAATCCTAATTTGACTAGACCTTCTTAATTTCTTCTTTGTGATGGGAATGAAGCTGATACAATATCGGTATTAATTAATTTGACAAAAACTCATTACAATATTTCAGAAAATCGATACGTAGAGATATATCCACTTTCAATAGGATTGATATACTCCAAGCAACACTCAACCATGGAAGCTCTACAAATAACTGCATCCATGTCAGTGTGCAAATCCATCACCATTGATAAGTGGTAATTAATCTTGATACAATCATACAACCTGATCGATATATGTCCTATGCTGTTGTAAAATCACGTACGACACACGTACATAATTCCCTTAATAATATATAGATCAATTATCTATATACAAGAATCTGGCATAAGCAGTCCAGTGCTGGTTCCACCAATGTTCTTGCACGATGACGTGGTAGCTTTATTCAGATATGTAAGCTTGATGTCTTGCAATCTAATCCCTGTACATGGAGTGCTAGGGCTGCAATAAAATGTTACTGCCTCTGCCGTTCCCGAAGTCCCTTGTATGTTTCTGTATGTCACTTGACTAATCTTCACACCCGAACTCTACAACAACAGAAAAACTAATAAGCTAACTAGATTGTTTATTATATGAAGAAAATTGAGGTTTCACCGTAAAATTAATTGGTAATATTAGAAGTAGCTTAACTCTTATAAGCCCTTACAAGGTTTACGCCATTGCGGCAAAGGGCCATCTGGATTTAATTTAATTTAATAGATATGTAATTAAGGGAATATAATATAGGATATTAACTTTACCATAGAAGGACAGCCTTGGTTATTGGGGCAATAATCCTGGTCAATGATGATGGGATTTTTAACGTTCCTCATTATGATGTTTTGGAAGAGAATGTTCTTAACGAAGCCAGTGCTGGGCCTGGCCCATGACTTTATTCGTACTCCATTGTCTGATCCACTGAACACGGCATTCGTTAGGGTTACATTTTGGACACCATCTTCCTTGAGATCCTTGCCTAGACTTCCAATGCTGCATTAGATACAGAGTCATCAGATTACATTCAGATATCATGAGAGACACTACTTTAATTCGTAATTAAGCTATTTTTGTGAATCAATGTTTAGGCTGGTTATTAATTAAGTTAATCTTTTCTACATCGGAGTCCATTACAATATCACATGCTAATTAAACCCATCCCAAGTTTGTGTTACTTAATAAACCCAACTTGTAAATAAATAAGACTGATCGACTGTACCTTACGCCGTGTCCTGGACCACACTTGATGTTGCTCATATAGAGGTTTCTGGTGCCTGGACCGATTGATATGCAATCGTCTCCGGTTTGCAAGATGCTGCCCGTGATGGTGACTCCGGTAGAGCTCTGCACATGAATGCCATCTGTGTTTGGGCTTTCACTCGGAGCGATCAGCTTCACGTTTCGAACGACCACATTGTTGCAGCTGTTGACTACAAGGTGGGTTGCCTGACTGTTGATCGATGTTAAACCACTTACCAGAACGTTGTTTGCCCAATTGAACGTTATAGACTGCACATACATATATTATTATTATTATTTTATTAGTATTATGTTAATTATATATATATATATATATTATATTAGCATGGTGTAATTATTATTAAAAGTGCATATTTATGCGTACTTACCCTAGCTCCAACAGGGCAACTCTTACCGGATTTCCTGCAAGCCCATAATGCAGCCCCCCTGGCATCGAGGGAACCACCGAGGACCCTAAGTCCGGTGACCTTAATGAATAAAATCCAGTAGCCTGAGTTTCCCAAAGCCCTATAGTCCGTGGGGGCCACAAGGGTTCCGTCTATTCGAACTGTAACTTGTCTGGTCTTGCATGGACCTCTAAACACCACAGCCTTCAACAAGAACCTTCCTTTGGGGATGTACATGACAGCATTTCCCTGCCCGGAGCTGCACGCCGATGCCCATGCCTTTACGAATGCTTGGGTCGAGTCCGTCTTCCCATCTGCTCGTGCACCAAACTTCATCACATTGTAGCTAACTGCCGCTGCATTGGAAGACTGCAAGAACAATATGCTGATCGTGAAAAACAGCATTACTGCTGCTACATAATAATTATGAATGTTGCCGCAGAAGCTTGATGTATAGGCCATTTTTGTGATGCTATAAGTACTTCAGATGTGGGGTTGGATATAAAATATATATGATTTCGATGGAATTAATTGGTATAAGTAATTGGATTGGGTTTGGATGCTGAAAAAGAAGCCGTACTTTGGAGGTATTTATAGTTGCTTATTATTCCATGATAGGTACCAGTACATATTCATATCATATATGTATGTGTATATTAGAGAAAGTCAGCGTAGGTAATTATAAAATGGTGGAGTGCAGGTGCAGCTTAATTATATGATAAAATTAACAAATCATCAAAAAGTATTATTGTATTTGCACGTCGCCGATCGATCGTTGGCTTTAGGGTTTAGGGTTAGATACATGTGTTAGGTAGTGATATGTACGGAGACATGAGACATATATGCATAATGCATGTGACAGCTTATACTTATATATACGCGCAGTAGAGAGAGAGAAAAGAGAGAGATTATTAGGCGGCGGGCAAATGGCATTATTAGCATGCATGTGATGATATATGATCGAAGTGATCTTTCCTAGTTTATTAGGGCTTTCCCATCTGGCAAGGCACTTGCGTACGTAAGGAATGAGATATATCCCTCATCTTATACGTATATATTGGTTTTGTATAACATGAGTTCATATATCCATCTAAGTTTTGCCACGTGACACGTGGAAGAAACCCGGAGCAGTGGCTGGCGGAGAAGTCGCCGATCAAACAGCCTTAAACACAGGTCAATATTATTAGTTCCCCTTCTACTAAAATCATGATTAACTGAATTAATTGACAACTTAATTAATTAAGCTAACACTACGTACGTACTGTGTGAATTGTACTGGAGGTCGAGGACAGACATTTCTCACCTCTATCACATTACTAATCTGTGGCTGCCAAACATATATGACATGGGCCATATGCTCTTGCTCATCACATACGTAATTAAATAGTAAATATATATTATACATGTTTATCATCGTCATCATTTCTTTTGCACCCCATTTTGACTTCAATCAAACTTTTAATGCTTTTTGGGTTTATAATTCTTAATCGCATACATTGTTTTCATGTAAACTTCTTCAGAAGTACGTAATTGCATTGCTTCATGAAGGGGGTGGATTAATACTTGTATACATGTATATGAATAACTAAATATTCAATAGTAAAGGGGTGAATCAATGTACAACATATTTTTAACTTGGCGACTGACCGTCATCCCTATTAATTCATAGGAATTAAAAAAAACAAAAAAGAAAGGGTGCCTAAAGATGCCTAGGCACCTGTTTAGACCCGCCTAGGTCATGTCTCTCAGTTAGACAAATAATAGATAACTTCCATTTTTGCATTTTATTTCCAATAATTTGTTAGACTTGTTGAATAGTACTTAGATCCTCATATTTTGAATATGTTCTAGTACTTTATAATTTATTTGTCATTCTATTTGCAATTTATATATCCCAATACATTTTTTATATTTTAAAGTAAAGTAGACATTTATTTATATGTTAAATAATAAATTTAATTAAAATTAAAAAAACTGCCTAGGCTTGGGTTAGCCTAGACACCTAGGTGCTAGATCCCTGCTAGCCTTACAACTAGCACATAGCGCCTTTTAAAACTTTGCTTATCGTGAATTAATTAGTCTCTCCTATATGACATTCTACACCGAATAATGCTATTTCAACAAATATATGGATTACATGTAAGTTATCTCTCTAACGGAAATAGACTCTAATTGTGCATGTGGGATCTACATGTATTTGTTAGATATTCGTAAGTGACGTAAGTCTAATCAGTAAATGCAGTAGTCCAAATGTTACCATTCTAAGCCTTGTGTATTACAATTTGATGACGGGGAGAGTTAAACTCCCTAACTCCATACATTAGATTTTATTTCCTAACTAAAGAAAGGTCCAAATATAGCTATCTATATTGTAATCCGAAAAGTAGAGAGATGCAACCTTATTCTTCAAATTAATCAAACTAAGTTATAAAGATAATTGATTTGTAAGGACAAGTTAAGAAGTTTGAGTTGTAAGCAACCATGTGAAACGGTTCAATTAAGTTGGGGAGCCAATAAAAATTACGATGCACGACTTTATTAATTTTTATCTATCTACACTACTCCATAATCATCATCAAGTTCATGAATGTTTTATTAAGTGCATGTTACGGACGTTGATTAATAACTAAATGCTAGTAGCTTATCTGCCGATTTTAACTTATGCTGAAAGAAATACTGGATATTATTATAAGAATAACTGAACTGAATTGAGGAAAGGGAAATGAACAATTTATATATTAATTATGCAAAATGCAACTTGCAAGGCTTGGAGACTTGGAGTCTATATATACAAACACAAACCTCTTTTTTTTTCTTATAATATAAAAATAACAGTAGTTAAACAGTAGTTTACATTGGGAATCATATATAGATCGACAAGGGAAAGGGAAGGGACATTAATATTATTAATTATCGTGTGTTTATGATTTGAGAATTCAGAAACAACTCCTTGGTATGATCACTCCGCTACTGCTCCCACCTGCATTGGCACAGTAGGACTTGGCTGCTGCCTTGAAATAAGTAAGCCTTATGTCTCGCACTTTCAGCCCCCAGCAGGGATTACTAGGGCTGCAAAAGAAATTCATGGCTACTGGCGCCGTAGATGTTCCCCTTATATTCGTGTACGTAACTCTACTGATCTTCACGCCAGAATTCTGTACATTCGTACGTAGATTACAAATTAATTAAAATGGAAACCTTGGCAACTAATCAAATACTTAGGAAAACATTAATTAGTACAACCTAGCAGAAATAAATATGATTGGTTACCTGACGAGGACAGCCTTGATTACTAGGGCAGTACTTTTGATCAATCATGATGGGGTTGCCGACGTTTTTCATGATAAGGTTCCGAAAAGAAATGTTTGTTACAAAACTATTGCTAGCTCTTGCCCATGTTTTGATCCGTACGCCGTTTTGGGTTTTAGTGAAGACTGAATTTGTTACCGTCACATTTTGAACTCCATCTTCATTTGCAGATGCACCAAGACTCCCAATGCTGTGAATACATAAGACGGAATTTGTTACCGTCATATTTCAAACATTAACGATACTCATGGATCGATGACTGAAATTCATTTGGGTTTTTTTTATACGTGAAAGCCCATGAATATTTCATGACAAATTTTATTAACTACATTAAAATATTTGAAAAATGTAGAGAAAAGAGAAAAGCAATATAATAGTTGCTTTGTAATTGTATGAATAAATTGACTAATATAAAACAAAGTGCGAGCTAACAATATATACAACGTATCACCTTGCTTAGCTCTCAAGACAGACTAACAAACACTAACAATCTCTAAACTGATCTGCTAAGTTGGACCATAAACCTCTGTTTTATCCCAACCACTCATATTTGGACACTTGTTACTAAAAAGTTTAATATTCGGGACTAAGCCCGTGGGCTTCTGAGTATGAATTATAACAATATATATTGATACGTAGGCGTGTGACTGTCATGTTTACCTTATTCCATGGCCAGGGCCACAGGCAATGCGTTCAATCCACAAATTCTTGGCGCCTTCGCCGATTGATATGCAGTCGTCTCCAGTCATAATAGTAGAGGCAGTGATGGTGACCCCCGTCGAAGCTTCTATGTGGATGCCATCCGTGTTTGGGCTTCCACTTGGGGCTCTTATATATACGTTTCTCACTGCCACATTCTTGCAGTTGTCGATCGCCATATGCATTATCTGGCTGTTCATCATTCTTAACCCGCGCACCACCGCATTATTACACCAATACAACGCCACTGACTGCATGCATGCAACGTCCATATAATTAATTAAGTATTAAAATATTAATTTGAATATATATATATATATATATATTATATATATATAATATATATATATATATATGTATGATTAGATATATATATGTACGTACCCTTGATCCTGCTGTGCAACTCTTGCCGGATCTCCTGCATCGCCAATATGAATTTGCCCTAGCATCAACGGTCCCTCCGTACACAAGGAGCCCTGTGACCCTTATGAACAAAATCCAAGTTCCCGTGTTTCCAAGTTCCCAATAATTAGTTGGGGCAACTAGACTAGCCGCCGCATCCATCTGAAACACAACTCTGCTGCTTCTGCATGGGCCACTAAACACTACCGGCTTTATCAAGAAACTGCCTCGAGGAACGTACAAGGTGGCACCGCCCCTAGCTGTCGACGAGCATGCCAATGACCATGCCCTAAGAAATGCTTTGGTTGAGTCTGTTCTCCCATCTCCTCTTGCACCGTAGCTAGCCACATTGTACGATGCACCCACTGCATAGTAATTTGACGATGATTCAAACAAGGATATCAAAAACACCAAAATAACAACAATCTTAGGCGCCATAAGAGCTTGATAGAAGGATGAAACTGTAATATCAGAATTGGACCCTATATATAGATGGAATTGAGATTTTTATTTTGGACCGACAGTTGGCTAACTTAAATGTTACTCCATTGTTATGGTGCACTCAACAATTAATGTGATGATCATATGTACTGTACGATACATGGTGGTACAGAAAGAGTTGTGTCGTTTTAATTAGATCGAATAATCACACATGATCATCATCTATAGATCAAGTTTCCATTGTATACATATATTATATATACTTTTTTTTTCATATATAAACTGCTAACCATGAATCGTACGTATTGCAGTGCGTAAATATATTCATATATAACCCTTATATATCATTGTTTATCAAATATTTGATGCAAGTGAAACTGGATATGTCTCCAAAGAGGCAACGTGGGAATTCTTAGAACCGGAGCATCGAGCATGTTGGCAAGGATTTTGCTAGGGTGGCTTACAGCAGAGAGGAATATTTTTGAGTATACTACACTTGAACGTATTCATATTCTGATATTCATATATGTGAAGCGTAATTGTATATGTTCATGACTTATGAGCCATATATGTGACATGGGGAAATTAGGAACTTACAGGGAAAAACTAATGAGATCCAAAGGCATGGGTAGCTTGCAATGCATCTTCTGGACCGCTGTACCTTATCTGAATTTGATCGTGGGCTAGCTTTCATTAAATTAAATATAAAAATATATAATTTGCTTATTAAATGTAAAGAGTCATTTCTTCTTACAAATAAATTAGAGTTTGACGTGTATTATGACCATTATCATAAAGAGGTACGGAGGTAGTTGAGGCATCTCCAATGGAGGTAGCAATTGGGTAGTAAAGTTAGATTTGCTATGTTCAAAGGGGACGTGGAGGGGGTGCGAAAGGTGCAGTCGCACATGGTTTCAAATTTGAAGGGGCCCCCAAAATTTTTGTCCCCTAATATTTATACGTAATAATATTCCATATTTAAAATTGATTTTGTTATGAAATAATATTCTATATTCAAAATTTGATTTTTTTAGCACTTTAAAATCTCATCTTACACTCCTTATAAGCGTAATTTTTTTCCTTTCTAAATATAAAAATTTAGAGTACAATAAGATATTTTGAGTGCCAATAACACACCATAAAAGACGGTATTTTTTCAATATTATTATATAATAATGTTACATATTCAAGTGAAAACTTTAAAGTTAGAGTTTTTGAAGTTTGTTTTCTTGTTTGATTGTTTAAGATTGAACTGCTTTTGATTACTTAGTGAACGTTATGTATGTAGCTCTTTTTACTTATTATAAATAACATTTTTAAACTTGCAATCACTGAGTGCTAAACTTTGTTTTGATTTAAGTGATTGTTTTCTAGCGTCAATACATTGTCCTACATTTTTTAAGACTATCTTAAGGAGGGGCGCTTTATAAATTTCGCACAGGGCCCCTAAAATCTTAGAGACGACCTTGGCTATGTTGTGTAGGAGAAATGCATCTCCAATGGAGGTAGCAATGAAATTAGTAAATTGAAGAATTAGTTAGCAACTGACCTTGCACTACCAACTGACCTTGTATATTTGCAAGGTCAGTTGCTACTTTCTTCAAGTTAGCAAATTGGGTCATGCAATATATTTTTATTAAAAAATATTGTTTAGTAAAGAGTTTGAAATATATAAGATGATTATTTTGTGGGAAGCTAGTTTTTGAGGGATATTATTGGGGTTAATAACAAAATAAGAAATATTGAAAATTTAACTTTCGCCCTCCAAACTCATATAATATTTATCTGAATAAAACCCAATGATCAGGATCCAACTAAGCAACTTACCAAATTAAATTTGTGTGTCTGTTTTTATATTTTTTGGATCCCTAATATACACCATCTAAGCCAGTATGAAAAGTTTTTGTAATTTTGTTTTAATTGATCACGTGCATTGAATTTGGCAAGGTCTTGTAGCCATGAAATATGGCTCTAGGTGGAGGAATTAATTTGGAAATTTTTTTAATTTCAACAATAAATTTCAATTTGAATATACCTAATTTAGTGTTTATTTTCAACAATATCTATTGTTTAATTTTACAAAAAAAAAAATTACCTACTATGAAAATTAATTTTATGAAAATAATTTACCTATAGTATAATTATATGAAAATAATTTACCTACTATGAAAATTAATGTGCCTACTTTTTAAATTTGTAACAAAATTAATTTACCTACTTCTTTTTATGGTATTAGTATACATAAATGTAGAATATATGTCCGTATATATTTGATCTAATTAGGTTTTGGATTGGAGGAGTTCACACAAAATTAAAAATATATAAAACAAATTAAATGTCTAAAAGAAACATATAATTATATGAAAATAATTTACCTACTATGAAAATTAATGTGCCTACTTTTTAAATTTGTAACAAAATTAATTTACCTACTTCTTTTTATGATATTAGTATACATAAATGTAGAATATATGTCCGTATATATTTGATCTAATTAGGTTTTGGATTGGAGGAGTTCACACAAAATTAAAAATATATAAAACAAATTAAATGTCTAAAAGAAACATATAGGAAATTTGGTGGCATGATTTTGTAAATAAACACAAATTCATGGACATCTTTTATCAAACATGACATCATATTTAAATTTTTTTTTTTTTGGTTAAACGATAGATTTTGTTAAATTAAATGTTAGATTAGCCACCAACGGGGTTTGAACCCACGCCGTCATGCAATAGCTCAACTCCTTTCCACTACTATGGTAGAAAGCCCCTTGCAAAATTTGGGTTTTATTTAGAAGTTATAATATATGTGGGTTTTTGTCTAGAGTTAAAGAGTTGCAAATGCTTAAATCTAAAGAACCCTAAGAAATATATAGGATGATTATGTTGTATAAATTTAGAGGGCGAAGAAGGGAGAGAGATCGACAAGGAGAAGAGAAGAAGAAAAGGACTTAAGGAATTCTATGAAATAAGAAACTTGCTCTCCGAGTAATACAATCACTAACAGAAAAGATCTTCTATGTCTCGTCATATATACATAATCTGCTATAATTCTAACTGCAACAGATTAAAATATTAATGTTATTTTAAGAGAAAAAGAGGGAAAAAAAGAAGGGGACGGTGGGGGGGGGGGGGGGGGGGGCGCGGGAGGGAATGTGGTGGGGTCAAGTTTTCGGGTTCCAATCTCTGTTCAAACTTGATGTCAGTCATAAGGCCCGGAAAGCAAATTAGGGCTACAGCTGAAACAAATGTAAAGCGAGATCAATTCATGGCTGGGACTGGGATTAGCTCTTTAAATTGAGCCCCTTCTCCAAGTCCAAATTCAGAAGGCTGGAAAGGAAAGCTACCATGCCCATCTACTAATTAAGATACTAGTTCCTTAATTAAGGAAATCCCCTACAGTAGCAGTACTATATATATATATATATATAGTAGCTAGGGTCGTCAAATACAGTTTTTTTTTAGTTTGATTTTTGGTCAAGTATATACTTTGTTAGCAGCAAGCAATTGGCTTGAGAAATCATGCTTATCAAAGTTGTTAACTTAACAGACGTACTTACTTTCGGTACATAATTCGGCATGGATATGGACCAAACTCTCGCTATTACTTGATAGTCAAGTTACTATTGCGACTACTGTTAAATTGCTTTATCTGAGTATGAGGTGGACAAGTAAATATATATATTAAGCACAAAAGGTCGCACACAGTTATCTATTAAGTGCTCGCATGACTTTTAATGCACAAAACTTGTGATCATGCATGCAATTTCAAAAGGTGGGCTAGCTTGCTCCACTAGTCCACTTTACCCGATGCATGTCATTATCTCCCCTGCACATAATAGTTAAGAAAAAGAGTTGGATGATACACAATATTTTCTTTGTTTCTAAGATCTAGTTCGTGTAAGAATGAAAACTATACACACTTACGCGCATATATATATATATATATATATATATGTACACATATATATATATAAGTAGTGGTGGAGTCAGAATTTTTAAATGGAGTCATAATATTAACAAAAAAAAAAATTATTAGGTCATTTCATCGAGCACCTAGTGGGCACCTGTCAATTCCTACTAACATATGCTGAAAGTTTATGCCAACATATGTTGACAACTATTATTATTTGTAGTGGCTTGTCAATGGTCGTTGTAGGATAATGTGAAGTTGAGTACTGCCAAGCCTTGTTAACTAAAGTATTTTAGTGAGCACATGGTATGCACAATAAAGTCGCATACAAAAAAGAGAGAAAAGGAAGACAAATATGATAGAAGAAAACAGAAGTAAGAGGTGGAGGTTTTTATTTGCCTTAACTGTTTATAGAGGTCAAATACAATGTACAATATACAAATATACAAACATGAGGTTTTTGAAGTTATTGGGATTAAGGGCAACCAATGACCCCATAGTGACTTTGCCATTGTACACACATAAGTGAAAAAGCAAAAAAGAAAAAACACTGTTAAGTATTTGAGTTATTCATTATATTACCAATTAATTAGTTTCAGAGTGAAACATCAACTTTTTTTATAGTATTAGTGCTTGTGGTTCATATATTGACCTTAGCGATTCACATGCTCCCTCGTATGTGAGGGAACGTGTTAAGAGTGTAAATCTCACATGAGAGAAATAAGAGACCTTGCATATTCTTATAAGAAATTTTATATATTACTAATTGATTTTATAATGAAACGTCAACTTGCTTCAAATTGTAGTAAGACTAACGTATGCAAGGTTCTTATTGGCTGCATGTCTGTTGTTTCTAAACTTCGTGTCTCCTTCATGTCTCTTCTTTATTTGGTCGACACACGTCCTTCAATATAATGCATGGTTAACTTTAGTAAAACTAGAATTCCCAAAAATCAATTGGGCACACCCACTCAAACCCGGCGACATGACCCCATCTTGTAGAGAATTTTTTTAATGTATCCAGAACACAGGTACATACGCCATAGGTCATTATAGGGATGCTTGAATTTTTTTTTTTTTTTTTACCCCTTCACTTATATAATAACATAAAACATTATGCCCCGTGTTCTAGGAACATTAAAAAATCTCCCCATTTCGTGGCTTCCCTCTCTCTTTATTTCTCTCTCATTAGCCGTCTACACTGCCTTGGTATTTTTAGTTTTTCTTTAATTTCTAATACACACAATAATAGAAATTAATAAACATGATTAAGTTAAAAAACATGTATCAAACAATTAGAGGAGGTACATATAAGAGACACGAAGTTTGAAGACAACAAAAATGCAATCGTTCCTATATATATATATATATATATATATATATATATATATATAGTTGAATTATGAATACATTTCGCACATAGCGTTACATAAAGGTCACACCAATCACATGGCTAAGGCTATATAGCACCACACAAACAAAAATTTCATGAAACAGGGAATCCCTGAACACAAGCAACCTGCATTCATGAGTCTTGCTGCCTAAGCCTAGCTAACACGGACAATTGGACAATTGGATATTGGACATTGGAGTACATGACATATATATGTTAGCATGCATGCAGCACTACTGCATGGGATCAAAAAGCTTGATCCCGACCCCGAGACAAAACATTCCTGGAAAGTTAATCAGACACCATCACTGGCTCCTTGTGACTGTGATCTGATCTGACAAGTGTGAATTGGCCAAGCTTAATTTTGGTGAAAACCCCAGAGCCAGCAATCTTTGTTAATTAATGCAGATTAATTAATGTGCAGGAAATTAGCCATTGTCGTGCATATGCATGTGAGAGCAACATAGAAGGAGGAGATGCAGATGCACTAATAATTATAAAATTAGAATAATGATTGTGTTCCTTGTGAAGAATTTACCTGTTCCTTCACTTGCGATTAACGAATCTTTACCGTTCGAACATCATAATTGGAACTGTTCTCTTTATCATCATCTATAAATCATACAAGCAAAAAGGTATTCAATTTGGAGATCGTTTAGTCATACATACGCGTCAAATCAATTAACGATTTTTATAACAAATAGCATCTCATGATGAACCTTCCAATATGAAAAGCTAAAACATCTCCAAATTGAATGATTTTTTTTAAAAGATGATCTTTATAATGATAAAGAGTGGACGATTTTGATAATAATCGATATTTAGACGTTAACGATTCGTAAATTGTAAATTAAAGAACAAGTAGGTTCCCTAGGATACATATTATCCATAAAATTGTTATCAATTCCTTCTAATTTGTATTATAATGTGACCAAACAATCATTATTGGATTAACTGGAATAAAAAAAAGAAGATAATAAATAAATAATTGTATTATAACATACATTAACCTAGCCATTAGCGCTTGTTATGGGGAAATAATTCGTACCCCGTACATCTCATGGAAAGACAAATAGTACATTAACGACTATAGCTATAGCTTTATATCATATCTTCATGACCACGTCATTAGTTATCAACTCAACGGATCTGCGCACATGCATGGCATTTTTGTGGGATACATTGACAAGTTTTATAGTTCTCTGTTCACATGTCAACCCTAGCTAGTCTAATCTTCTTCGTCCTCTATCTTTTCCATTCAGCTAATTTATACACATATTTTACCTCCAAGAACATAATCATTCATGCTACACATGCAGCTCATTAAAATTCTTTTAAAATAATTGAAAATGTTTTTAATAAAAGTGTTTTTGGAACCAATTCTTAGTATAATTGCAAATAAATTCTAGAAAAATACTTTAAAAACTTTATGCAAACACCAATTACGTGCTTCTTGCATGGAGCACATCAAATGCTTTTGGAACCCAAAAAACTTCACCAAAAAACGTCTTCAGTCATTTTAGAAACACTTTCAAAAGAGCCCATATTCACTTCTATATGTTGTGCTACGATTTATTCCACTATTGATACCTTGCTAATTTAATATCTAATTTAACAAATTTATCGGTTGACAAAAAAAAAAAAAAGATTAATAATTAATTTTCTATTAAATAGCGATTCAAACTTGGGTACGTGCTCCACAAACATTGATAATAAGTGTATTACTGCGCCAAGAGTTAAGACGATACAAGATCAATATTACATATAACTCATATATATATATATATATATATATATATATATCTTTGGATGCGGTCTCTAATTATCAATATTCTTTGACTGAAATCTTGTCTGTTTTTAGTTTTTTATCGAAGTTCCTGACATTAATGTAATAGTGTGTAAGTTACTATATTTTTTTAAATTAAAAATTGAAATTTGTTTTTGTTTATATTAATGAGATTTTAAATATAACTCATAATTTGTGGGATTAAAAATAAAAAAATATAAATTATACTCTCTATTATTGTGTGCGTGTAAATATGGGTACATTCATCAAAATTAACAATAAAAAAATTATTGTAACAAAACATGGGTACATTCTTCAAAACACAGAAAAAAAAGAAGATATTAGGCTTAATAACATTAGCAAATTTCTTCGATTAAACTTGACATAGATACATTCTCAAATCAACAAAAAGAATGCACCCGTATAAGTTTAAAAATGGATTAAAATTTTTTGATGGATTTTATATTAAAAAATTAGGTACATTTTATAATAAAAAAAGGTACATTTTACATATAACAAATTGATATATTTAAGAATGGGTACATTTAAGATTAAAAAAATTGAAAATTATATGAATGGGTACATTTAAGATTAAAAAATTGAGAATCTTTTTATCAAAAACTAATAGGTACAAACTTATTCTAATTATTATTATTATTTTTTTTTGAAATGTTTGAATTGAAAATTAATTAGAAGTTTAATAGAGGTGTGAGTATTAAAAGCCTAAATAAATTACTAATTTCTATTTTATAAAATATGTAATAAACATGTAAATTCATTATCGCATTAATGCTTGAGACTTTAGTCAAAATTTGAAAACTAATAAGGTCTCAGTCAATGAACATTAGTAATTAGAGACCGAATACTAATTTTTCCTGTAATATATACATACATATATGATATTAACATCCAGAAAGGATTCAACATCACCAGGTATTGAAGCATGTTGCTCAATAATTTGTTTGACCTAAATATGAAAAATTTATCCGAAACTTATGTATATGCGTATATAATATGTTCACAACATTAACATGGGGTGTTTGCCTGTAGTTTGGGCTCACATGGCTTACTCTGATTAAATGATTAAGTTTACATATATATATATATATATATGTATGTATGTATGTATATATCAAGCTGACCAACAAAATAATATTGCCACTAGCTTTGGAGGGCTTGAGATCGAAACCCCAAATCATGCCCTAAACTCGTGGAAGCAAGCCAAACACTAAGACAGGGAAGTAAAGTTGATGCAATCCAAATTTTATTGGTGAAATTAAAAATTAAAACATTAATAATCCCAGGAATTTCTCTTGTTGCTAGCTAGAAGCCTAGAAATACATAATTTTATTCTGCGTTACATTCAATTAGGATTGGAGGCTTCACATGCAGTGTAGTCGCATGGATCCAACATTTTTATGTACGTATATGAGATATTCTGCTAGCTCCAATTAAACATAACCTCAAAAGGAAAAGACAAAGCGCCCTTTCGATGTTCCAGCCTTCCAGGGTTTCTAAAAGCTTTATATTTATATATTTTGTACGCAGATAGAGGTGGCCGGATTATAATTTGTTTGTGTGACCCATCTGCCAATTTTTTTTAATTCTTGTAGTTATATCAGATCATTCGAGGAGCCTGAATTTATGCAGATAAATTACACTTCAGAAAATATGTTTTTTTTGGGGCTTTTTGATCCCGGTCTATTTCCTTAGAGTGATGATGGGTGAAGACCGAAGTCCACGCCTCCACATGCATAATCTCCACAATTGCGGTCTAGAATTGAAAATTATACAAAATTACCCATCATTAGAAAATATTTTTGCTCCCCATCCTCAATAGTGCTCACTATCATATTTATCAATATTTATCATTTTTAAATAAGTTTAAGTTTCAAAATCTATATAATAGATAAACAAAATCTCAAAATTTAGACCAATCTAATCATCATAAATAGTATGATGAGCAAAAATGCAGCCCACGTCATTATCTTCAATCACACCATCATTGTCAACGGCTCCATAATTGCAAACATTATAGTTACATCAATCTTCTTATTATGAGAACTCAAATTCCCATCAATTAAATCATGTCACATCAGTTTAAAACTCACAAATTTGTTTTTATCTTTCAATGAGTAAAATTATGGTTTAGATATCTTTTTTTGAAGAAACGGTATTGTGAATGCAAATTTATTCCTCCTTCATCTTGGACAAAATTGTACCTACAAAACAAATAACACCTTAAGTTAAAGCCAAGAGCCTCACGCGTCCACGATGAATGGGGGGGCCTTGGGCGAAGAACCTCCGATGCCAAAATTAGAATTTAGAGAGAAAAGTGTTTGAGAGTTTTGGAGAATTTTAGCAAGAGTGAAGACTTAGCTTTTTAGAGAAAAATGAGGTTCAATATATAGAGCATGGCCGGTCCCTTTTGGAGAAAAAGTGGTCGGCCCTTTGGGGTATTTTTGGTGTGTAATGGGTGATAATTTGTGTAATGGATGATTAATTGGTATAATGGGTGATTTAATTGATGATTAATGGATTAATTAGGAAATAAATCCATTAATTAACTCTTCATAGAAAGATTTAGGGAGAAGAAAACATTGCATGGAATACATAGGCAAAGCATGAGCCACTGTTTTCACCAATAATTCACGTCCCGCACTACTCAAATGTCCTCCCTGCCAACTTTGTAATTTCTTCCAAAGCCTTTCTTTCACATACGCAAATGTTTCCTTCTTCGATTTCCTAATTAGCACTGGCAAACCCAAATATTTATCATGGAACTCCACCCTCCTCATGCCGAGACAGTCGGCAAGCAACCACTTGTCATAGCTCGTAAGATTGGGACGAAACGAGACAACTCTTCTCGAAGTTCACTGCCTGTCCAGAGGCCATCTCATACGTTCGGAACACATGTTTAATTTCCTGACACTCACTAAGAGTACCATGGGCAAAAAGAAAGCTATCATCAGCGAAGAAGAGGTGGTGATACTAGGACATCTTGTTGTAATTTGTGTGGGTTTATTGATATAATAAACTTGACTTGGGTAACTTTCATGTTAATCAAGCTATGTTAGAGGTTTAGTACTTTCAAGTAGAATTATAAAATGTATTAATTGTAGGTAAATATTTTGGCAATCAACCTTCGTTGTAGGTTTAATGGATATAAAAACCTTAGTTGCCGGTAATATTGTTAATCAGTCCTTGATGAAAATTAGTGGTCTTAATCTACTTGGGATGTAGGTTTGTAGATTTAACCACGTAACTTGGTTTGTTTACATTATAACATTTTTGAAGCATAAACAATTCCAAAGAGGTATATGCGTCCCAATAATATTGTACAGTTAAACAAAAAAAAAATTGGAACAGCGGACATCAAGCCATAAAATATGGCAAACTGAATATGAGACCTAATGATGCAATCTCTACGGTTTGAATGCCTACAAATGTTAGGGATAATTGGGTGATTGAAATATTATTAATATAAGGATAATAATATTAGGGAGACTAAATTTGCAAATTAAATGATGTGTCAGTAATAAGAATGAACACATTTATCAATGCTTAAGTAATAATTCAATCATCAGTTTCTATGTCATTTAACTTGCAAAATTTAGTGTCATGATCCAAAACTGGAATATGATGCGTTGGAGAGGGAGAGTCAATGGACTTAAATCTGTAAGCAACAATTAATGGATTACTTCTTATAATTGACCATAGTTTTGGAGTTAAATCTAATTCTCTTTTTTTTTTCTTTTTTTTCCAAGTAAGGGATTAAGTGTACCTAACAAGGGACCAAAATCAAACACTGGCAAGGGTTCAATAAAAGTTTATCTTATTAATTGAAGATAACAATTGTGGTAGTATAAAAATTCGTCATCTTTAATCTTGACGAATTTGTAACTACAAAACAATTAAATACCTTTGATAAATAACCAAAGTCACACGCCCAAGGAGTTGGGGGTGACCAATGTATCTTTGATGCCTAATTTAGTTTCTCTAAAAAGAGTCTGAAAAGAGAGAGAGTTTGTAACTTATTGCGTAATAAAAGCTTATAAAAAATTGGTGGAGAAATAAGTATTTATAGGAAGATAGCTGGTCACATGTGTAGGAATTGACATGCCACGTGTCGATGTCCATTTGGCAAAGGTGTGTTATTTGTTGAATGAAGTATGAAAGAATTATTCCGAAAATGTATACTATTGAATAAATAATATCTTGGAATTGTCTTGTGGAATCCCGGATTGGATTTGATTGTGATTCCTTATTTCATTGAGTTGGTCTTGAATTAGGATAGTGTGCATAAAGCCTGTGACTTCTTTTCCTTGTCATGGGTAGAGCTTAGAGAAGTTGTAGTGAGCAACTCAGATCTTTTTTAGAGTTGAACTACGCATGGAACGAATGTGGATCTCGCCAATTTAATTATGGCATTCTTGTCTCTCGTGGGTTAAAATTCACGTGTCAACTCTAAAATTTTCTGTATTATATTTTGCTCCACAACAATCACATTTTAAATTTGCATGAAGGAAAAGAGAGTTGCCAGAAAGAAGATAAAAATGTACTGCGTAAATAGGAGAAACAGTTATAGCAGCTACTTTATACAGTTAGGCAGTTTATAACAACCTTTAGGTTTGAGAAAGTGTATGAAATGATTGATTAGGATATAAAGATTAGCCTGATCAGGAAGGAACCACATCCAATGACAAACACCAAATTAAAGCTATTAAAATAGTAAAACCCAAGAAACCAATGAAACACTCAAACATGATGCATTGAATGGGAGGGGGAGGATGCGTGTGGAAAGTGGGGTCCGTGCATGCATATTGCCAAGTTCTCTGAATTCAAATAATATTACATAAATAAGGATTCAACCAACAGAATCAGCAGAGGGGAAGGGAGTTGTGTTGTGTTAGTTGGAGATGCATTCCATACTATAGGAGATATAGCCCTGGGTTTTGGGCATGACACGCCGCCGCTTGCTTCTCCGTTTTCTACTCCATTCGCATGCACTTGTCACGTCCTCTGCGTCTGCCCCTACCCCATGTTGCTAATGCTTTTTCTCCCTCCTATCACACAAGTATAATTACGTACATATCCTCCAGCTTCCTTCAAATTACAACCCTACGTACCCAACCTAACAAGGCTGGCAAAATGTTGAATTGCATTCCCACATACATATAATATATAATAATATATATATATATATATATATATTTGTTGGACTTTCTCACATGTATGAGGAGTGCTGCAGTGCTCTTCTGTATGTTGTCCGTTAATATTGTTGCATAAACTGATCATCCAAAAGCAGAAGATGGATAAGGTTGGGAGATCCTGCAAATATTTATGTGCGGTAGAAGTAGTCCAACTCCCACCACAAGTTTGGTTTCAGTACTTTCCTATAGGAGAGCACAAAATGAAAGCACATATATAAACTGTGCTCAGTTGTCCTATAACCTGTTCGATATTTTGTCCAGTGACCTGTTTGATATTATTATGGAAAAGAAAAAAACCATTTAAAAAACATGGACTAAGTAACCTATGTATTTTGGAATCCTATGGGAATCTGTAACTGGTCTTTATTATGCAATTAGGTGGACCAATAAGCAGAACCATAATTACAGTAAAAACATATTCCTTCGACCACAGTATTACCAACCAACAACAAAATTAACAAGCTTATCTTGCTTAATTGTTAAAGAAATAATAGTAATAATGTGTCTTTCAACTATTTTTGAGAAAATGGAAGACAATTTTATCTTATTTTTAGCATATTTGATCTTCCAAGAGAGAATTAAGATATAAAATGAATGACGGTTTGTATTAAGGGCATTAAACGTGAAGTAATCACAGAGATATGAAATGCAGAGAGGTGAAATGTAGAGGTGTGTGAACAGATGAGGGCATTGAACTTGCGCTTCAAGCAACCAAGCTACGTACTATACAATAATGCTATAGGAAAAGGTAGAAATGGAAGAGCATAACATCGGCATCCTAATATAGTAAACCGTAAAGAAAGATGAACTTTTCAGAAATGGAGGTGGCCCAAGTCAGGTGTTTTGGTGTGCACTGGTGCATAGTTATACTATATACGTGATTACAGTACTCCAAGTCGCAATACGTAAGGTCATTTTTGTAAAGTAGATCCCAAAAAAATAAAGAAATAAACCTACGTAAGGTGATTTCGGCGCCGCTTGCTTGCTTGCTTTTTCATTTTTATTACCTGATTAACCGGTCTATTATTTATTACGTCCATTTCTTCATTTTACCCCTATAAATACCCCTCAAACCGTTCCAACTTCCCCACCACCACAACTCTCTCCCTCCTCAATCTTCATCTCACTCATTTTTTGAAACCAGAAAAACCTGAAACCCTTTTAGTCTACACAGCTAGCACAAATGGCAAACCCCAAAAGCCTCTCGCACCCAGCTGCAGTAGTTCTTGCGTTGATGATGATGGCTGCAAGTATTACTAGTGTGGATGCTGCAGCCGCCACATTCAGTGTGAGCAGTTTAGGAGCCAAAGCAGATGGCAGGACTGACTCCACACAGGCCTTCCTCTCTGCTTGGGCCAAAGCTTGTGCCTCCCTCAACCCTGCTGTCATCTATGTCCCAGCAGGGAGGTTCTTGCTTCGCAATGCTGTGTTCTCTGGGCCATGCAAGAACAACGCCATCACCTTCCGCATTGCCGGCACCCTCGTGGCCCCATCTGATTACCGGGTCATTGGAAACGCCGATAACTGGCTTTTCTTTCAGCATGTCAATGGGGTCACCATTTCCGGTGGAGTTCTCGACGGTAAGGGCACCGGCTTGTGGGGTTGCAAGTCATCAGACCAGAGTTGCCCCAGCGGAGCAACCGTAAGTTTAACTTAATCACTTATTTCATCGATAGTTAATTTTTTTTAAAGAAAAGTTGCAACGTCGTCAACAGTCTCCCAGTACCTTTCATTTATATACAAGATCTTAAGTTATTAACCATTTATCTATATGATTACGTGCATGCATCAAGTAAAAATTAAGTTAATTAGGTGGCCACTTAAGGAAGTGATCAATTAGTGGAGCATTATTAAACTATTAATTGGTCAGTTTCCACCGGTTGCGTACCAATGACGGTTTTTTTCATTAATTACTTTTTTTAACTATTTATGGTTCGTTCGGTTTTCTGGGAAATAGGATTAAGCACAGGTAGTGATCCTAATTAAAGGGCATTAGTCTCATTATGTTCTTACTTCTAAAGACCTAGCTTGAGTTCTTGTACATGAAGTTGCATAAATAATGCAATGTTCATGCGCAAGAGAGACATTTTAATAGAATGAATTTTTCGTCACCATGATGTTCCTGGACATTAATATAAAATTATGTGAATAGAGTTTTATACATAATTTTATCAATGTTCCGAGATACCACCGTGGTAGTAATTCAACTAAGTTCTTCTCTATTCATGTTTCTAGCAATATATAATGCATCCACATGTGAATTTGCATAATCTTCCGTCCATCCCTCGCACGATTTCTTACTCAATCTCATGCCTTCACTAATTGTCAGAACAAAGGAACAATATCATAAAATTGATGATAAATAACCCCACAAATGCATGTGCTTGTATGATATTATATAAATGATAATTTCAAACGTCAAAATACCATTTATTTTATAACCAATTGCTTGCACTAGAGAAATTATATATTAATAAGATCAAGTTCCATTTAGATTTAATACTTTAGTTAATACCAACTTATGTACTAGATTGTATATAAGACTTGATTTGTGTAAATTAATCATTGTGCAGACACTGGGTTTTTCCAACTCAAACAACATTGTGGTGAGTGGATTAGTATCACTAAACAGCCAAATGTTCCACATTGTCATCAACGGCTGCCACAATGTGAAAATGCAAGGTGTCAAGGTTATCGCCGCCGGCAACAGCCCCAACACCGATGGTATCCATGTCCAATTGTCATCTGATGTCACCATTCTCAACTCCAAAATTTCAACCGGTGACGATTGTGTCTCAATTGGCCCCGGCACCACAAATTTGTGGATTGAAAACGTGGCTTGTGGACCCGGCCATGGAATCAGGTATGTATCTAGCTACATAAAAAAATGTATACAATATGTAGCTAGGTTAATGTATCATAATTTTGGTTTTTGATACTCTTCCAATTAAGTTAACAATATTTGTTTGTGCAGCATTGGGAGTTTAGGGAAGGACCAACAAGAAGCTGGTGTACAAAATGTTACGGTTAAAACAGTTACATTCACTGGTACTCAAAATGGCGTAAGGATCAAGTCTTGGGGGAGACCTAGCACTGGATTTGCTAGGAACATTCTTTTCCAGCATATTGTGATGACCAATGTTCAAAATCCAATCGTTATTGATCAACATTATTGCCCTAACAACAAAGGTTGCCCCGGCCAAGTTTCCGGAGTTAAGGTCAGCGATGTGACATATCAAGACATTCATGGTACATCGGCGACGGAAGTGGCAGTGAAATTCGATTGTAGTTCCAAGTATCCTTGCAACAGGATCAGACTGCAAGATGTGAAGCTCACTTACAAGAACCAAGCAGCTGAAGCTTCATGCAGCCATGCAGGCGGAACAACTGCCGGTACAGTTCAGCCTACAAGTTGTCTGTAACCGGACTCGTAGTTTTTGCCCTCTAGTCCTACTCACTCGTGGAACTAGTTGGTATATAGGAACTAAAGAAGATTACTAGAGTAGTAGCTAGCTATAGCTCTAGCTCTAGCTCTAGGTCGTTGATGTATTGAAAATGTATTTTGCTTGTGCCTGCGGTGTTGGCAGCCTATTGGGCTTCCCTAGAGCCTGGCCTTGCATCATCCAAACCCCCTTCATGGAGAGAGACTCTCCCTTGCAGACGGTGGTTTTATATGGTAAATTGTTGTTATTTGAAGTGATAAATGCAATATAAATTAAAAGTAAATGTATTGTTTTGGGTGTGATTTTTTTTTTTGTTTAATAATTTATTTTAGGGATTTGGTTTGTTTGGAAATTTGTAGATTTTAGTTCTGACGAGGGTATGCATATTTTGGAGTAATTTTTCTTAATATTAGAAGGGTAATATTAGAGAGACTAAATTTGTAGATAAAATTTCGTAAATTAAATGACAAAATTTCCAAATACTCTGTTTAACGTTTGCTCAGTTCGGCCGTGCTAGGTGGCAAGTAGATTCTATATAACTTAAGGGTCTGTTTGGTAGGTTGGTTGAAATAGTTTCTAATCAATTAAATAGACTTGAATCTAGTCCGTTGTTTGTTGTGTCAAAATGTGAGATAGAAAGAACAGAACTGGACATGATGGATTATAAATCCAAAATAAAATGGATTATCTAATTTATCCTTATATGTGAGTTACAAATCATTGCTAATCCAATTTTATCCTATGGCACAATTTAAAAAAAAACAAACAAAAATAACTTAGGGGGTTTAAGTGGGCTTAGTTTGGCCGGGCCCAGTACGACCGACTTGATCATTGTTATGTGCAAAAGGAGCTAGGGCTGGATTCAGATTAGTCATCGTCGTCTTCTTCTTTTATTGGTCGCCTTCTTCAAGCTTTCATCTTTCGTCGGACGGAAAAGAAAAAGCTTTCATCTTTCGCGAAACTCAGGTATTTTTTGTTTATTCATCTTTTGTGAGCACTTGATCCAAACTATGGGCGATGAAATTTGACAACTTTGTAAAATTTCATGTCTAATTTACAGCTGAATTTCGATTGAATTTTTATTCGTTTTCTTTCTGGACGGATTTTTCATATTTGTCGTGAAATTAATTTTGTATTTGAGTGATAAAATTTATAAGTTGTCTCTTTGCCGAATCGAAGTAAGCGGCCCTTTTAAGCACCTGAAAAGAGCTTGGGTCTACTCTGCGTTAGAACTTAATTTAGTATTTTTATTTAATATTATTTTACGAATTTCTTTCCTAACCGATCTAATCAGTTGCGGCGCGTCTCAATTTTGTAAGTGGTACTTGAATTCTGAGCATCATCTTTAGAAAGTGGAAATTTTGATTGCTTTTCCATGATCCCTGCAAACTATGCTAGTTCTATGAGTATTTTCTTGAGTCAGAACAATGCGTACTTGTTTTGTGAAAGAGAAAATTGTGTATCGAGAAATTGCGGGTTGCGGCTTTCCTCTGAAAACACGAAGATATCGCCACTGGCTTAAAGTTGAATATCAGCTTTTGGTGTTGTGGAAACTACATCTATAGAACTTTTGTGTTTTTCGTTTATGAGTTGGATTATGTTTGTTAATTGGTTTTTTTATAATGTTAAAGTTAGTTGATATGGTTTTTCCTCTTTTGTTGATAGATAACTGCAATGGGAAGAAAGAAGACGGAGGAGAGTGGTGCATCCGCCAAGGCTAAGTCGACCGGCAAAGATGCTTCTAAAGATGGGAAAAAAGAGAAACTATCAGTCTCTGCAATGTTGGCCAGCATGGACCAGAAACCCGATAAGCCCAAGAAAGGAGCTTCCTCTAGTGCAAAGGCAAAAGCAGCTCCAAATCGTCAATCATACACTGATGGTATTGATCTCCCTTCCTCTGATGAAGAAGATGAGGATGTGTTGGAAGAGGGCCAACAAGAAGTAAATGTATCCAATCAGCAAAAGCGGCAAGAATCTAAGCCACTTGATGTGTCTATATCTGATAAAGAGTTGAAAAAGCGTGCCCAGAAGGACCGTCTTGCTGCCCATGCCATTGAGCAGGCTAAGAGGGAGGCCCTTAAAGATGACCACGATGCATTCACTGTTGTTATTGGAAGTCGTGCATCGGTACTTGATGGCGAAGATGGTGATGCTAATGTTAAGGATATAACAGTAGAAAATTTCTCTGTGTCTGCTCGGGGAAAGGAACTTCTGAAGAACGCATCAGTGAAGATAACACATGGGAAGAGATATGGTTTGGTTGGGCCCAATGGAATGGGCAAGTCTACCCTCCTGAAGCTTCTTGCTTGGAGGAAAATTCCAGTACCAAAAAATATTGATGTGCTTTTGGTTGAGCAGGAGGTAGTTGGTGATGACAGAACTGCTCTTGAAGCAGTTGTTTCAGCTAATGAAGAACTTCTAAAAATCCGAAAAGAGGTTGCAGATTTGCAGAATTCAGCTTCCGCTGATGAAAAGGACAGTTTTGATGATGATGCAGGAGAGAAGCTCTCTGAATTGTATGAGAAATTGCAGTTGATGGGATCAGATTCAGCTGAAGCTCAGGCTTCAAAAATTCTTGCTGGGTTGGGGTTCACGCAGGATATGCAAGGCCGTCCAACTAAGTCCTTCAGTGGTGGGTGGAGGATGAGAATTTCATTGGCAAGGGCACTTTTTGTTCAGCCAACTCTTTTGTTGCTTGATGAACCCACCAACCATCTCGACTTGAGGGCTGTTCTCTGGTTGGAGGAATACTTGTGCCGCTGGAAAAAAACTTTGGTCGTTGTCTCACATGACCGGGATTTCCTTAACACGGTTTGCAGTGAGATTATTCATCTGCATGATCTGAAACTTCACATCTACCGAGGAAATTTTGATGATTTTGAAACTGGCTATGAACAACGTCGGAAAGAGGTGAACAAAAAGTTTGAAATTTATGACAAGCAGATGAAAGCTGCCAAAAGGAGTGGAAGTCGGGTCCAACAGGAGAAAGTCAAGGATAAAGCTAAGTCTGCAGCAGCTAAGGAAGCATCAAAGAACAAGGCCAAGGGAAAAGTTGATGAAGATGATGCACCAGCTGAGGCTCCTAGGAAATGGAGAGATTACAGTGTGGAGTTCCACTTTCCTGAACCTACAGAGCTTACTCCTCCACTTTTGCAACTTGTTGAAGTCAGCTTCAGTTATCCGAATCGGGAGGATTTCAGGCTGTCAGGTGTTGATGTTGGTATTGATATGGGGACTCGTGTTGCCATTGTTGGACCTAACGGAGCTGGAAAGTCTACTCTGCTCAACCTTCTTGCAGGTGATTTGGTTCCTTCGGAGGGTGAAGTACGGAAGAGTCAGAAGTTGAGGATCGGTAGGTATTCGCAACACTTTGTGGACCTCCTGACAATGGGCGAGACCCCGGTTCAGTACCTTCTCCGGCTTCATCCAGACCAAGAGGGACTTAGCAAGCAAGAGGCTGTTCGTGCAAAGCTTGGAAAATTTGGACTCCCCAGCCACAACCATCTCACTCCCATTGCAAAATTATCTGGAGGGCAGAAAGCCCGAGTTGTGTTCACGTCGATATCCATGTCAAGGCCCCACATTTTGCTGTTGGATGAACCAACGAATCATTTGGATATGCAGAGTATTGATGCACTGGCCGATGCACTTGACGAATTCACCGGTGGAGTTGTACTGGTGAGTCATGATTCTAGGCTGATATCGCGCGTGTGCGAGAACGAAGAGAGGAGTGAAATTTGGGTTGTTGAGAATGGCACGGTGACCCCGTACCCTGGGACTTTTGAGGAGTACAAGGAGGAGCTACAAAGAGAAATTAAAGAGGAGGTCGATGACTGAGGTTTGCACTTTTTATAGCTGTAATATTTTTGCTGATCATTCTAAGAATTCCATGAGTTTGCTTGTTGCTTGCTCATGTAATTTAGTTGGTTTTTCTGATCCGAATGTAACAATTAATAGAGATGTGTTAAATTTTTATATGCAGTTCTAGACGCGAAACGAGGCCTACAAGAACGGTATTTGAACTTGGTTGTCAGAATATTATACGTTGATTCTAGACTATATTTGATTTATGAATAATCATCGCCTTTGTTTTTTAATATAAATTTACAAGGTAAAGGCAATTACAAAATATGTAAATCAAGTAAAATGAAACAATCCTTCAGCTGAATAATCTCTCAAATAATTTTATTTGAAGTGAGGGATACTTGTTGGACACGCTTCTTTAACTCGTTCTAACGATCTAAATCGTCTATGTTTTAGTATTGTTCATAGATTATTCATGCAAAACATTAAACAAATTCATAACCATTAAAATATTCAATTATAATGAAGTAAACGGACATACGATTTTTCAAAAAAAAACATTGATATAACTACTATTTAAATACATGGTCAAGCAGTTTTCGAATTTGAATGATTTTTGATAAAAAAAAAAAATGATCTTTATAGGAAGATATAAAAGTTGAACGAGTTCGAATGTCGAAATACAGAGCAAACCGTACAAAATATCGCTTAAATAAACTTATCTTGAGGGATTCCTCAACGGAGCAGAAGGGAAAGCAACTGTAAAATGAAAAGTAGTAAATGACGCATACAATCCAACTATAGTTGTTTGAATGTTAGAGCATTTCAAAGAATTCCACACTCGTTTCTCCTCTTCAAATAATTGGAATAAGGTAGGGCTTACCTTCAACGGTGGCTTATTCTATGAAGTAACTTGAATTATCAATATGGACTTAGGGCTCGTTTGGATGTGCTACTTTATAAAGTATTTTTACTCATTAGCGCTTTTTGTTTGTAGCACTTTTCAATAGCGTTTTTATGAAGAAATAATTTGTTGTTTGGCATGAAACCAACCAAGTGCTTTTATATTGTACAGAAGCGCTAGAAAAAATTGGAAATGGCAGTTTTGATGATTTTTTAAAGTTTAGTGCCATTTTAGACTTTGCAAATTAAAAAATAGGAATAATTTTGGAATTGAAAAAAATTCATTAAAGGGAGCAAAGTGCTTCCCTTGTTTCTCTGTGCAACACTTTTAGAAGGAAGCACCTCCTAGGTCCGTACTTCTTAGAAAATGCTTTTGAATACTTCTACTTCTAACAAAAAGCATTTTAAAAATATTTGCCAAAAGGCTATTTTTTTAAACTGAAATGCTTTTACTCATTAGGAAGCGTTTTTAGCTCTTTCAAAAGCACAACCAAACGAGCTCTTATTTGATAGTCAACGTGTACTAGTGAACCAGCTTTAAAAACAAAACATGTTACTGTACATGTGAATCATAGAATTTTTCAAATAAACGAAAAATTAGATTAGATGCCTCATTTAAATTTTTTTTAGATTAAATAGTTGTTGTGTCACATCCCGGCCCGAGCCCCCACCACATCCAGGGCTTGACTCCACCGTAGTACTATATTATCCGTTTTGGGCCCCGACCACGCCCTCATGGTTTTGTTTTTGGGAACTCACACAAGAACTTCTCAATGGGTCACCCATCCTGGGATTGCTCTCGCGCGAACTCGCTTAACTTTGGAGTTCCGATGGAACCCGAAGCCAGTGAGCTCCCAAAAAGCCTCGTGCTAGGTAGAGATAGGAATATACATATAAGGCTTACATGATCCACTCCCCTAGACAATGTGGGATGTTACATGTTGCTTTTCAACTTTAGATTAGCTCTTTCACATTTTATTAAACCTTGTATTTCAAGTATATTCTTAATTAATGTGCTTTTCAAATTCACTTAAATTCATTTTTATGTCAAAGATGCACTCAATAATATTAGTTTAATTTATTGCTATTCTTATGGAATCTCACGTCTCCCCCAATTTAAGAATTCAATTATATCTATTGGGAGTTGAGATTAATTTGATGGAATATAATAATCAATATATATATGTAAATTGTTTAAGAAATTTCAATAAAATTAAATTATTTGTAACTTTGTTTTATACAAAAATTATTTGTAATTTTTTTCTTCATTACTGTAACTATTGTCATTAATGGGTATTTCTCATTCTTTATTTTCATCTCTTGAAATTCAAGTATGATTCAATTGAAATGTACCATTGTTCTTTAACATAAGCATTTACATGTAACACAATTTATTCTCAAATTGAAACGTACATATGCTAAATTAAAACGTATTCATACTAAATTAAACCGATGCTTACTAAAATAAAATGTACATGTGCCAAACTAAAATGTACCACATTGGCTTGAAATGTACCGGTAGGTTATAGGGTTACACATAACTTGTCGTTAACTTTTTATATACCAAAATTATGATAATATAAACATATCAATAACTTGGTACTTATCCAAACAAAAAATATATAACATATCACAAGTTACTTAATCACATATATATATATATATATATATATATATATATCATGTATGTAATATCATTTGGAGTAAAATGGTACGTTTAAAAATCATTGTTTTTTATTTTTTTTTATTTTTTTTTTGCACCCACAATTCAACTGTTTTTGTTGTTGTTATATAGATTTTTTTTTTTTGAAATATATTGAATTAATGGGACATAAATTAACAATATCTTCTTTTGTAAGGTTTTAGAAATTTGTTATATTATATTGGATTTAATTAATAAACTAATTATAATAATAATTTATATAAATTGAAATTAAGTAGTGAATTAATTAAAATTGTAGAAAAGTAGTTTCATCAAATCTCAAAAAGCCCTAGAACCAACACAGGGTGCCCCAGTGGTTGAAGACGAATTCCAGTGACATGCCTCGATCTCGATGTCCGAGGGGCATCAGGATGGTCACATGCTGGCCGACACCTAAAGGAGACGAAAGCCATTTAATGAATGCATATGATGAGAACATGTAAAACATGCATAAAAATTGTAGAAAAATAATAAGATGTGACTATTCATTTCTGCGTGAGGATAGTGATAGTGCATGACATGTTCAGAGTATACATCTAATTCAGAATATAACGGAAGGTGTTATTACAATGGATGTCAAGCCGAGAAAATGATCTGATATCACTGGTAAAGGAATGCCTCGTATCTTGGATCGTATTCCTCGTTCTTATGTCCTGAGGGGGTGCAAAACAAACATGAGTGACCAAGTTGATATATATATATATATATGTATATAATAAAACAGTTATCAACATACTAACCCCCAAAAATTTATAAAAACTAATAGCATAATATGTGACAGGTTTTCTGAAAACCCTAGCATGACGTAAAACCTTTCATAAAACATATCTCGTATATAGTATGCTAACTAGTGGTATCATAATCGACCCGAAGATCCCTACGTCACTTGGCCCGAAGGCTTAATATATCAATCTTCATTAAACTCGAGGCCCCTACATCACCTGATCTGCAGTCTAATATAATATCTCCCGGCCCGAAGGCCCCTACATCACCCTATCGAAGCAAATATAAGTATCGTCACCCGTAGGTAGAACAGTGACCACTAGATACGCACAAAACATTGAATATAATCTTTCCAAACATAGGTACATATATCTCAAAATCATCTTCATAGCATATAGTCATCCATTATATATACTATAAAGATGTGTAAAGAAAACATGTTCATAAATAGTATATAGTCATCCATCATATATACTACAAAGAACATAAGTTCGATACAATATGGTATTCCAAAATATTCTTAGTAAAGCATGATATATTGTAAGTGTAAATCTAATTTACTCATAAAACGTAATCATTAAATCATACTTTCATGTATGCATTTCTACTATTAAAACATGCATTATAGAAGGGGTTAACTCATAGATACTCCGTCGTCTAAGAGCCGTACAAAATAGGAATGACGAAATCGTCACTAATATTCGCACCTAAGCACATAAATGGTACGATTAATAAAACTATACTCAAATGATTGAATTTCAAGAAAAGGACATCATAAACGGATTCAGGACGTCGAAAAACATGAAGAGGGACCTCGGGTACGATCACGCGCCGCTGTGGGTCATCGAAGTCATCGAAAAATTCGCTGGCGCTTCCGTGAACGGCGGCGCGTGAGCTTCACACGTGGCCTGGGGTTGCTTGGTTCTCTGGGTTGGGTCGGATTGGGTTTGGGCTTGGGCTTAAAGGCCTGACCCAAGTTATATACGGCCCCAAGGGCCTGGGTCCTAAAGGGTTTGGGTTTTCAAATGGGTTGGGTTTTCAAATGGGTTGGGCTTGAAGGCCTGGCCCAAACTAAAAGGGCTTAAGGTTTTTAAAAAAACTAAAATAAATATGAATAGAATAAAAGGATTTGGGTTGGGTTTGAACGACTAACAGGCCTAAGGCCGAGTCCTAAACGGCCCAAATAGCCTGGGTTCATTGAGCTTGGGTCATTCGACTCGTTTCTCATCGGGGAAAGAGGCTGGAGCCTCTCATACTCCGGTCGACGAAAATCAGTCGTTTTAATCCACGATCTAACACCCTAATTAAAGGTAGAAATGAGAAGAAGAGATTAGTACCTTTGATTCATCGTGAAACGATTGGAAGTGTCCGAGTTTTCACTTGAGGGTCTCGGGGGTTCGGCGGAGTGCTTTCTTCGCTTCACCGTGCCTCGCAGTGATGAGGAAGAGTGAGAGGGGGTCCACGAGGGTGGTGTTGCTGCTGCGTAGTCGTCGGGGTACTTCTATGGGTGCGCGTGGATGTATGTGTCGCTGGGGAAAGGGAAGAGAAGGTTCAGTGAGAGTGAGAGAGATAAAGAGCTGAGGGACTTAGGGAGGGGGAAAGAAAGAGAGTGAGTGAGTGCTTGACATGTGGCAAACGGAGAGGGGAGGAGAATATAAAGGGAGAGTCCATATTGGATTAGGATAGGGGACCAATTTGCAAAGTTCATTAAAACTTTATGGGAAAATGTAAACTTACAATAGAATTTGGGGGTGGGATTTAACAATCTACCCCCTTAAAAGAAATTTCGTCCCTGAAATTATAACCTCAACTAAAAAGATATGGATACTGGTTCTTCATCAAATCCTCCGTTTCCCATGTCACTTCTTCGACGACATGGTTTCTCCACATCATTTTTACCAACGAGATGACTTTATTCCTCATAATCTTCTTCTACTGGTCGATGATCGCCAATGGTTCCTCGACATAACTAGCATGCTGATTCACTTCTAGTGATTTTGGCTGAATAACATGAGAGGGATTCGGCACATACTTCTGAAGCGTGGAAACATGAAAAACGTTGTGAATCTGTGCCAACTCTGGTGGTAGCTCCAATCTATAGGCAACTGCACCAATCCTCTTCGTAATCTGGTAGAGGCCAACATATCGAGTGCTCAACTTCCCTCACTTACCGAAACGAACCACACCCTTCCAGGGGGACAACTTCAAGAAAACAAAGTCACCGATCCTATACTCACGGTCCCTGGAATGTCGGTCTGCAATACTCTTCTGTTGGTCTTATGTTGCCTTCAGGTTTCTTTTAATTAGCTGGATCTTAGTATTAGTGGTATCAACAATTTATTACCCCACTAACACCCATTCACCGACCTCTGTCCAACATAACGGTGTCTGGCACGTCTTCCCATACAATGCCTCAAACGGTGTCATGCCGATACTAGAGTGATAGTTGTTGTTATAAGAAAACTTAACCAATGGTAAATAACTATCCCAGCTACCCTTTCGTTGGAGAATAGACACTCTCAACATGTCCTCCAAGGTCTGAATTGTCTGCTCGAACTGACCATCGGTCTGTTGATGATAGGTAGTGCTATACAACAACTCAGTATCCATGACGGTATTAAAAACTCTCCAAAACCTGGATGTGGACCTTGGATCTCTATCTAAAACGATAGTGACGGGTACACCATAAAGCTTGACAATATTATCAATGAATAGTTTTGCCAACTTCTCTAGTGAGTAGGTTTGTCGAACAGGTAGAAAATGAGCAATCTTGGTGAGTTGGTCCACAATCACCCAAATGCCGTCAAATCTCAACTGCATCCTCGGAAAACCATACATGAAGTCTATGGTGGTGTCTTCGCACTGCTATAATGGTATTGGGAGATTATGCATCAGCCCTTTAGGTATTTGTCTCTTTGCCTTCACCTGCTGGCAAATAATGTATTTTCTTACATAATCTGCCACATCCCGTTTCATCCTAACCCAGTAATAGAGTGGACAGATAGTGTGATATAGTTTGGTACTCCCTGGATGCATGGCATACTTCGAAATGTGGGCCTCATCAAGGATTCTTTCTTCACCGCTTTGTTGTCCTTAAGCACAAACAACCTGTCTCTCATCACCAAGGCTCAATCTCTCCGGATTTTCAGATCTTGTCTCGACCCATCCAATACCTACTTCTTTAGGTCTACACACTACTGATCAAGTTCCTGAGCTTCCCAAACCATATCTACTAAAACAGGTCTAACTTGGAAATGTGCCAACAAGGCTCATTGTGAATCTGGTTCCACAGTAACGCCGATTTCTCAAAGAGAAAACAAGAACGGAACAAGGATAACTCAAAATGAGACCAGTTGTCCACGAGATCTTTGACTTAGTGCATCTGCTACTACATTGGTGTGTCCATGATGATACTCGACAGTGCAGTCATAATCACTAATGATCTTCATCCACATTTGCTGCCTTAAATTCAATTTCTTCTGAATGAAGACATGTTTCAGGCATTTGTAGTTAGTGAATATGCGGCACTTCTCGCCGTACAAGTAATGTCACCATATTTTTAGAGCAAAGACCACTGCTCCAAGCTCTAGATCATGAGTGGGGTAATTTCTCAGGTGATTCTTAAGTTGTCTGGAAGCATAGGCGATGACTTCCCATGTTGCATCAGTACACAGCCTAATCCTGACAAGGATGCATCAGTGTAAATCTCAAACTCACCACAATCGTCTGGAAAAGCAAGGATGAGAGCCTGAGTAAGATGTATCTTAATCTCCTAGAAACTCCGATCACAATCATCATTCCATTTGAATTTAACCCCCTTCCAAGTCAACTTAGTAAGAGGTAGGGCGATTGCTGAGAAATCCTGCACAAAGCATCGATAATAGCCAACCAGCCTAAGGAAACTCCTTATTTCAGTAACATTCCTCGATTGCTCCTATATAAACACTGCCGAAACCTTTTGAGGGTCCACACTATTTCCCTCAACAGAGACCACATGTTCAAGGAAACTGATCTGGTTCAAGCAAAACTAACACTTACTGAATCTTACATACAACAGATGATTTCTCAACTTCTCCAACACCAACTTTAAATGCTTTATGTGCTTGGCATTACTTTTGGAATAGATTAGGATGTCATTAATGAACACAATCACAAATCGATCCAGATACGGTCTGTAGACTCCGTTCATCAAATCCATGAATGATACAAGTGCATTTGTTAACTTAAAAGGCATGAAACGGAACTCATAGTTCCATACCTAATGCAGAAGGTAGTCTTCGACACATCTTCATCCCGGATCAGTAGCTGGTGAAAACCTGAGCAAAGATCGATCTTAGAAAATACTTGTGCACCCTTCAGCTGGTCAAACAGATCATCAATACGAGGCAAGGGATAACGGTTGAATTTCAGAAAACGGACATCATAAACGGATTCAAGACGTCGAAAAACATAAAAATAAACCTTGAGTACGGTCATGCACCGCCCCAAGCGCCCCATTGGGTCACCGAAAAATTCGCCAACGCCGCCGTGAACTGCAACACGTGAGGTCTATGCGTCGGCACCAGTGACCCTTCACGCGCAGGTCCACAAGTCCTCACACAAGGTCTGGAGTTGTTGGGTTCTCTAGGTTGGGCAGGATTGGGCTTGGGCTTAAAGGCCCGGCCCAAGTTTTATACCGCCTCAAAGGCCTGGGTCCTAAAGGGTTTTGGGTTTTCAAATGGGTTGGGCTTGAAGGCCTAGCCCAAACTAAAAGGTTTTTGGGTTTTAAAAAAAAAAAACTAAAATAAATATAAATAGAATAAAATTATTTAGGTTAGGTTTGAATGACCAACGGGCCTAAGGCCCAAGTCCTAAACGGCCCAAATGACATGGGTTCATTGAGCTTGGGTCATTCGACCCTTTTCTCGTCAGGGAAGGAGGCCGGAGCCTCTTGTGCTCCGATCGACGGCAATCGGTTATTTTAACCCACGATCTAACACCCTAATTAAAGGTAGAGATGAGAATAAGATATTAGTACCTTCGATTTGCCGTGAAACGATCGGAGGTGTCCGGTTTTTCACTCGAGGATCTCGGGGGTTCACCGAAGTGCTCTCTACACTTCGTCGTGCCTCGCAACGATGAGGAAAAGTGAGAAGGGGTCCATGAGGGTGGTTGTGGTGTTGCGTCGTCGTTGGGGTACTTCTATAGGTGTGCGTGGGTGTGTGTGTCGCCAGGAAGAGGGAAGAGAGGGTTTTGTGAGACTGAGAGAGATAGAGACTGAGGGAGTTTGGGAAAAGGAAAGAAAGAGAGAGTAAGTGTTTACCATGTGGCAAGCAGAGAGAGGAGGATAATCTAAAGGGAGGGTCCGGATTGGATTAGGATAAGGGACCAATTTGCAAAATTCATTAAAACTTTAGGGGAAAAAGTGAACTTACAATAGAATTTGGATGTGGGATTTAACATCCAGGCCAGTATTCTATACGGCACGTCCTAGGTTCGATTCTTGCCACTAGTGATTCGCACAATGATGACCAGAGGAAGGTTGAATTGCCTCTGTAAATCTTCTCGGCCCAAAAAACGATGAACTACCATGGCAAAGCCACTTGTGGATCCCTTTTTTTAAAAAAAAAACATGTTACTTAATTGTTGATAATAATAGGATTATTACTTAAGTGTTGATTAAGGTGTTTATTTCCTTGCTGACACATCACATGGTTACAAATTTAGTCTAAAAAGCTAATATACCTAGCATTACTCATTTAAATTTCATAAGTACGACTGAATCATTCATTTATCATGTTAATTTTGTAAGTATTTTCTTTTTATTTGTACTTCTTTTGTTTAACATATGCATCTTTTAATGGCTACTTTAGTTTTTGTGTGTTATAACCGTAATATATTACATTATAAAAAATGATAGAGATGATACAACATGCCATTTATCCAAAGGGATCTTCCTTTTTAGGTTAAAATAGGGACTAGTTGTAGGGTCCACTCCACGGTGAGCTTCAACGATCTGAACTGTCTATTTTTAGTCTCGATTCATTGATCATTCTTGCAAAAATTCAATTTAATCCGAAATTATATATGATAAATGCAACATTATTTTAACATTATATATAATCTTAATCTATTAATCTGTAATGTAAGGTAGGATTGGATCGTAAATTAATTTGATGAAAAAAGGACTTTGATTAGGGCAGGGAATAAATATCATTTGTTGGTTATTTGTAATCGTCAACTATCAACAGTTTAGTAGACAAAAAACCTTTTATTTTATTAATTTTGATTCATACATCATTTTTACAAAAATTTAATTTAATTCGAAACCATATGTGCTAAATGCGACATTATTCTCACATTATGTATAATCTTAATCTATCAGTGCTGGGTATTGTTAATATCAACTAGTAATTAATCTGTAATGTTAGGTAGGATTGGATCGTAAATTAATTTGATGAAAAGGGGACTTTGATTATGGCAGGGAATAAATGTCATTTGTTGGTTATTTGTAATCGTCAACTATCTAACAGTTTAATAAACAAAAAAATCGTTTATTTTATTAGTCTTAATTCATAGATCATTCTTTTAAAAATTTAATTTAATATGAAATCATATGTGTTAAATGCAACATTATTGTCACATTATATATAATCTTCATCTAACAGTGTTGGGTATTGTTAATATCAACTAGTAATAGTATTAATCTGTAATGTTAGGTAGGATTGGATCGTAAATTAATTTGATCAAAAGGGGACTTTGATTAGGGCAGGGAACAATTATCCTTTGTTGGTTATTTATAATCGTCAACTATCAACAGTTTAATAGACAAAAAAAAGTGTTGATTGAGACGAGACATCCGATGAGACAGTAACTTTCATCCGCCATAATCTGTATGAGCATCTTGGCATCCGTATCAACACTTAAATAAATGAGAGATCTTAGATTTCATTTTCTTCAGATATGAATTAAAAGAAACAACATTATTACAAGTTATGTGAGACTGAGTTACCTCTTTATCTTTATAATAGATAATATTATTTGTTAAAAAAATATAATATTTAGTTTTAAATTTCTTTCGTGTTTATTAACAATCAAAAAAGGTATTACTTTCTCTTAAAATTTGTAATTAAATACCTGAGTATCATGAATCATATCAACTAGAAAGATTGTTCATCTGATTCTCTTCATTAGTTTTACTATTTTTAAGCTCTTCGATTCCCTCTTTATTTCATTGGTGTCATGTAAACTTGACGTGAAACTACATTATTTCATTTGCAACAAACTAGGCTTCGAAGCATGTTATTTTAATATTTACAAAGGAAAACAAATATGATTGACTCTAAGATACAAAGACACCGTGATTAAAAAAATAAAAAATAAAAAAAATCATAGATCTAGGATTCTCGACGGAAGACAGAGCAACCAGTTTTAACGTCGCGACTCCCACATGCCGATGCCGATAGAAACCATCATGCATATATTATTGTTCAACGGCAAGTTGTATAAACTAGCACCAATATATTTATGGATAGAACTTGGCTGTTGAAAGAATCAACAGCATCCATGCTAATCACTAATCATGACTGGACATGTGTTCAAGTTGTGATTAAAAAATTCACAACTTGGACACGTGTCCAACCGTAATTGATTATTAGCAGGGGATGATGCTGAATATTCAACAGCCAAGTCCCGTTCTATATTTATTTGTAATTTGTAAAAATAAAGGGAATATTATAAAAGAGAATCATAATAAATGGGAAGTCAGAGGTTAGAGCATCTTCAAAGGAAATGTCAAAATTGTCACGTAGGCATACAACAGTAAAAAATGGTAGCAAACTCTCTCCAACCAAACCTTCAATTTCTTAGGTGGCGCTTAATCATTTGAAGGCAAAGCCTGTTGCTATCAAATTTGACAACAGATATCAAATTTATTAAATGATATTTTAATAGATTAATATAATATATAATAACTGTTGTTATATTTTTGAAATATTTGATTGTTGCCTTAATCATTGGACTCCACAAAAAGATAACAAATTTATTAAATGACATTATTATTTAACATATTGGGTGAAGCAAAATATTGTACAAAATGTCAAATTGCCACATAAGCTATCAATTATCATTTTGATGTTTAAAATTTGATATCTTTTTTGGAGATACTCTTAAACGTTATATTTGAACGACGAAAAGTAGAAGAGAATTTTTTTTATAAGTCTAAAATGGGAAGAGAAATTGTGTGCAAGAATAAATGATGTTGAGTTTTATGAGATAGTTGGAGGGGTCGGTATAGGGCATCCATTGGTATAAACTACTAAATAAAGTATGTATTGTTATTGTTGGATATTGTATCACTAACATGTACGTTTTTGTGAATGAATGTGTGCCAACTAAGAGCTGATTACGTCAGCCGGACGAACAAAATATGCGTGGTGCTGGTGGGTGGTGGTGTTAAATGCTGACTTATGTAGTTGAACAATTACGGCTAAGGAAGGAACACCTCTTGACCTTGTTATAGAACCTGAAGACAAGGTTGTCTAGATCACTACGAGTTCATGATCTCCTACAACAGGTTCAGCTGCCTTGATTATATTCATGAGAATATACGTGCGCCAAATCGGTATCAGGGACACGAGCACTCAAAAAAGAGAAACATTTTATAATGAACATTTGAATGCTGAACTGTATTTCAAGAGAGTGATACCGATTCTACAGGAAGTTAATGAAGTGATCTCTTACTAGTTGAGACTTAGATCACTAACCAGCCAGAAGCAATGATAATTAGTATTTTGGGTTAAGATAATTAGCGTTTTTTCTCAACAAATGTGATAAGTCGTTTTACATACTAAGATAATTAGTGTTTTTTCTTAACAAATGTGATAAGATGTTTCACATAGCACTTGAATTTTTGCATAAAGCGTTTGAGTTGTTTATTAAGTTGGAAAAGGCCTTCTGAGTTGCACGGTCACTTGTATTTATAAGATAAATACGCTTGAACGTGTTGTAGAGTCCATACGGTGACTACCAATTACCTTTTGATGATAATCGAAACCATCTTCCGTCCGATGGTATCACTAAAATCATCCTTATCCTAATTGACACTTGGCGTGCGACCAGGAGTAATATCCCAAATGAATGGCACATGCGGAAAAGTCATCCCTTTAGTAATCCCTTCCACGTTGAAAAGTCATCCCCTTATCCTTTCTTCCCTCAATGCCACGTTGAAAAGTCATCCCTTGAGTAATCCCTTGCCACGTTGAAAAGTTATCACTTTATCCTTTCTTCCCTCAATGCCACGTTGAAAAGTCATCCCTTGAGTAATCCCTTGCCACGTTGAAAAGTTATCACTTTATCCTTTCTTCCCTCAATGCCACGTTGAAAAGTCATCCCTTGAGTAATCCCTTGCCAACACACGGATCCCCAAAACAATTAGCAATGGATCATGCATGATTTTCTGAGCTCATAAAAAATATTAAAATTTAACTGGGACCATGAGAATCTTTACATTATGTTCGTTCTTCGTATATCGTGTGGTCATAAATTATTATAAATATTTTTATTTAAAATTTAACACAAACAGTACATGATGAAAACCAACTGCATGATGTACGATGAACGAACACGATGTGAGGATCCTCACAAAGAGGATACTCATTCAATTTAACTCATTACTTGTAAGGAGAGATCTTAGGTTCGATTCTCTCCAAAGGTAAATTTGAACTACATTATTGCTAGTACATTGTAAAGCTAAACCCACCCATCCCCTTAGATTATATCGTTTGTAAAAAAAATATATATTAAAATTTAAGAGCGTTAATTTCATAAAACAATGATGCAAAAAAAATGTAAGAGGTCTTGAGTTCGATACTCTGAGCTGGTGAGTTTGCTTGACTATGATCATGGATAGAGTGAAATTCTCCATAGCCTTTCGAGCCCAAAATAGATGAATAACCGTAATTTACTATCAGTTACCCATTTTTTTTAAAGATAAAAATAAAAAGAAAAAAAATAATGTTCAAACAGTATAATAAAAAGAAGAAACAAGATAACAAGCGTTCGGTGTTTGAATTTATCTATCGGCGGCTTGTGTCGCGTAACAGTAATGACAATAATAATAATGCAGCTTGACTTGCTGTCACTGAGTACGATGTATATGAGAGCGGACTTTACGAGCATTGTTGTTATGCACTTTGCTAGATATTATTTGAGTGGAAGGGAGGGAACTGGCAAGCACACAAGAGGTGACCGAGAGGGAGTGGTGGTGGCCTGGCCTGGAGTGGCCAAGGTGCGTGAGTTGTTAGTCACCGGTTCCCACTTTGTCAACTTTATTTTAATTCAAAAATTTCTGCTGGTCTATTTATTGTTAGTCATCCGTACGTTCCTACTTTGTCAACTTTATTTTAATTCAAAAATGTCTGCTGGTCTTTTTATGGCTGACTTTGAAATCCCCATCTCTTGAAATTGCAGCAGCAGCTTAATCTTAATATCGGCTAAAAAAGTATAAAGTTAGTTCACCAAAAAAAAAAAAAAGTATAAGGTTAAAGAAAAATAGAGATAAATGGTTGATTTAGAAAAAAATTTGTAAACTAAATAATATGAAAGTTGGTGATTAAATTATTACTTAAATATTAATTAATGTACTTATTTCTTGTATTCAACAAATTTAGTCTACCTAACATTACTATATATATTTACTTTGGATGTTGGACGGATGCATTCGCCTAAGAATATGATAAGCAATGAACCAATGAAGAAAAATTCAACATGTTAAAGTTAAAGGTCGATTGTTTGTTTGTTCGTATTGTTGTATGCTATGGCTAAGGAATTGACCCTCCCTACCCCGAGCAATTTTTTGTGGTAAATTTAGTACTGATATGCTTTTATAAAAAGTAGGTATAAAAAAAAAAAAGCTAAGCTCAAAAATATGTTGGTAAACACTTAAAAATAGCTTATTTTCACAGTTTTGGATGGAAAAAAAAGTTGAAAATATGAAGCAGCAAAAATGAGTTTATTCTCATAGCACAACACAGTAGAAATAATTTTTTTTCAAAGTACAACAGTACCAAACTAGCCCTTAGTTTTAGGGGTAATGATAAACACCCTAAATTGGCTTTGACCAAAAAAAAAAAAAAAAATTAAAAAAACACTTGAATAAAGGTATCCGACCATCTCATCCATAAATAGCTCGTCTGGAACAGAAGAAAAAAGAGTCCGTACCATATTGGCAGTGTCGGTGGGGAGAATTTGACTATTGACAACTGGCTTTGGTCATTCCTGTGACATATCACGAATTTGGTACCAATCACTTCTTCAATGAAGGTGTTATGATTAAACACAAACAAGCAATGGGTCCGTGGGTGGGTCCTGGTAATAACACGCTGCACTTGCATAATTGCATGATTGTGTAAGTTTATGTACAATTGTAGGGGCTTATTAGGAAACAAGTAAAAAGTAGTTGAACTAATTAATTGACTAACTCAATTTTGATTAATTTTAAACCCAACTGCAACATGAAAATTAATTAGTTTTACCTAAAATGGTTGGCCAGTCCAAATCAACACTGAGAGGTGCAGGAGAGCTCTGGAGAGTCCTACTGTATAACAATGTATATTTGTGTATATTGTACTTATACACAACGATATGGATTGGAGTAAATCACACAATAGCTTGGCTTGATAAATTAGTATCGGATTTATAATTTACGAGAATTAAAAACTTCAGATTTCTCACTTATACAAGAGAAATGGAAGGTCATAAACTATAGCACTAATGACACTATACATTGCCTTCCAAGTATATCATATTCACCTGTTAAATTTTCTCAAACTTTTCAGCGCAAATTTTATTCGTTAAATTCCGTAATATATGTTATGTATTTTTTTTAGTAGAGCGATAGCATTAATTGGTTAAATAATTATTTATTAAGGAAAACTAATGAAAAATGTTTGAAAATCCTGAGTTTTAATGATAAAGACAAAATAAAAAATAAAGTGAATAGTACATGATTGACTTTTTAGTGTAAAAATGTGGTTTTTTGTTAAAGTGAACAGTACCGGACCAGCTTAAAAAGGAAACAGGCTGGGCGTTGTAAATCTAATCACTGGAACCGAATCTAACCTAACCCATTTGAAACGGGACGGTTCGGGCTGGGTACACGGGTCCTCTGTTTTTTTTTTCCTACCCAAACCCTTTGTTGGCAGCGCTGCAATCGATTCCCCTTGCTTGTCGACTTTTGAGTAAGATGACGATGGCGGCGATGACGATGATGATGGATGATCGGACCGCGATGATAGGGACGACGCTGAGTTTTGAACCGGTAGAGAAACCACCCAACACCTGTTTGCCATTCAATCCACCATCATAGAAAACCCCTAAATCAGTAAGCCTAGTCCTTACAACACAATAGATGACACGCCCCAACCTCGAAATCACAACACATCAAGAACAACCCAGAAAATCTTAGATAGAAAAGAGGTAGCCTAACAATTCTAAGTAGAGCTTAAAGCTCTCGGATTCCATGGAAGAACACCTCATAGTGCTCCAATGGTGCATGCAAAACCACCATATAATTCCTTGTGTCCCATAAGTCTCAAAAGTAGAAGTTTGGGGGTTTGATTTGGACAAAAATGGCATGGGTGATGGTGGTCTCCTTCTCGAAGCTTAGAGAAAGAGTTCAAATGTTACAGAGAGATAGTGAGGTTGCTTGCAGACATGAGGGAAAAAGGGTGTGGCTCACGGGTGAGGGAAAGTAACTTGACTTTGGGCCGAGTGAACAAACTACTAATCGTGAGAATAGGGAGAAACGGGCCCAGCTGGGGCCTTGTTTTCTAAGGCCTTTGCACCTACCCCGCCCCAATAATTTTGTGAACCTGCCCCGGCCCGCCCCGTTTTGTCTTACAAATTTAAGACCCACCCCGTACCCGTCTCGAACCACATAGAACCGGCTCAGCCGCAGGCCTAGGGCTTGTTTGCCCACCCTTAGTACTGGGAGCTTTTCGTTAAAATTCCCTATTGATTATGGGTGAGGAAATTGATAAAGATCAATCCACGCCAAAATGCATAAACATGATTGTTTTCTACCAATGTAGTAACACACCATTTACATATGTTATGCATCTATGCATTCTAGATTTTTCATTTCTGCATCTTGGGGGCCTGAAGATGAAGACAGGTCATTAAACTCTTGGCAATGAGGGAGTGGAGGACCACATGAATGATATAAACCCTAATTTTTGCACTTTGCAGCATTTTTGAAGGAGGCAAATTGTCTACCCTTCTATTTTGTGCGATCATGGTTAAGCCACATTAACATTTTATATTTATTTTTTTATAAAGATAATAAGATAAAAAATAATAGAAATATAATACGTCAACATTTTTTAACCTTTTTTTCTACAGTTGAACCAACTCACGGAGCTGATGGTGATTTTGCAGTTTGGCATTGTTCAACTCTCTGGCCAGATGGGCCCAAATTTCTTTATGAGGCTCAAAAATTTCTTTTTGATGGCCGTGCACGGCATAACCAAATTATGAACTACCTCAATGTCAACAACACGTTGGGTCTACTCTACTCTCTCTCTCTCTGTAGTTTGAACTCTTCTACATTTATTACTATCCATTTACTCTGCGGCATATATATATATATATATATATATATACACGCTTGTGTTGTGTGTGTATATATTGCAGCAACACATCTTAATATCTCATTCATTCTTCTTGCGCATCACATGCGACTTGCCTAATTAACGAAGCCATTTCCAGTTTGTTATGAATGGTAGTCCAAGTCCCACGTAATTAATTTCTTCAACCGATCACGGCCACATGCAGGTAGTTTATACTTCCCACCTCAACAAGCACTATGCGCGCGCGCACACATATATACGTATGTGCTATCAGTTTTGTATTGCATCATCAAATTGCATGCTATGTAAATGTTTATTTTCATGAATTGTTAATCTTCATGAATTGAACTATATATCTTTCTATAATCTGTCTATAATCTTCATAGAGAGAGAGTAGAGAGAGAGAGAGAGAGGGGAAGAAGAGGAGATATTATTTCTGTAAAGTATGTTTCTTTCATACTAAGTAATCCAACAATCTTGCCTTATATAGGCAGTTACAAAACTAGTTACTAATGAACCAATACATCAAGATTGTGACAAGTGTCACAATCATGGACCATTGACTATATATTCTAACATCCCCCCGCAAACTCATGCTTTGATGAACTAAGCATGAGATTGAAACAGTGAGTTCGAAACAGAGGACCACTTAAACCTTTGGTCAATATATCAGCAAACTGTTCTTGGGATGAAACAAACTGCACTGTCAATTGTTTCTTGGCCACCCGTTCGCGAACAAAATGGACATTGATTTCAATATGCTTAGTCTTCTGGTGTTGCACAAGATTAAATGACAGGGCAATAGCCGACAAGTTATCACATAAAAGAACTGGAGGTATGGTCACGGGAATATGCAGAAAGACAAGCAGTTGCTTATTCCAATCCAATTCTGCAAAAGTAGAAGAAAAAGCTCTATATTCTGCTTCAGTAGATGATCTAGACACAGTTTGCTGTTTCTTGGAAGACCAAGATATGGGATTTGAGCCTAAAAACACAACCAACCCTGAAGTGGACCGTCTGTCATTGGGATTTCTTGCCCAATTCTCATCACTAAAGGCCTTGAGGTGAAGATCTCCGCGAGCATAAGTCACTCCCACATTCATAGTACCTTTTAAGTACCGGAGAATTCGTTTTACAGCAGTATAATGAGCGACCATAAGTTGCTGCATAAACTGGCATACCTGATGCACTGAAAAGGCAATGTCAGGCTTAGTGAAAGTAAGATACTGTAAAGCTCCCACAATGCTCCTATAAGCACCAGGATTAGAATAAGGAGCACCATCATCTTTAAGAAGTCGACTATATGGAAGGCATGGTGTATCACAGGCCTTGGCGTCAAGCATTTCAATCTTCACTAACAAATCATGAATGTATTTAGTTTGGGACATAAACAATCCGTTGGAAGTTTTGGAAATTTGAATGCCTAAGAAAAAATGTAAATTCCCCAGATCTTTGATATCAAACTCAGTAGTAAGAGTACTGATAACCTGTGGAATTGAAGTTGTAGCACTCCCAGTGATGATTATATCATCCACATAAAGCAATAGGATCACAACTGTATTTTCAACATATATGACAAACAGTGAAGAATCTGCATATGTATTGACAAATCCCAGCTGAGGTAAGAACTTTGTAAATCGATCATTCCAGGCTCTAGGAGCTTGTTTCAAGCCATAGAGTGATTTATGAATTTTGCACACTAAATGAGACTAAATAGGATCCTGAAAACCAGGTGGTTGTGCCATATAAACTTCTTCTTCCAAAACTCCATGCAAGAATGCATTTTTAACATCCAATTGTCTAAGATCCCACCCAAAGTGTACAGCAAGAGCAAGGACTAACCTCACAGTAGTAGGTTTAACCACAGGACTAAAAGTCTCACCATAATCCAAACCCGGTTCTTGACTAAACCCCTTAGCTACCAAACAGGCTTTATGTCGAGCAATAGATCCATCAAAGTGTCTTTTGATTTTGAAGATCCACTTGCAGGCAACAAGATTTTTAGTATATGGCAAAGAAACCAGAGTCCAAGTACCCTGAGCTTGGAGAACAGCCATTTCTTTTTGCATAGCTTTGAACCATATAGGATTTTTAAGAGCTGACTTATAAGAGCTGGGTTCAATTAGAGACAAATCAATCCCTTCACAGGCTTGAGCATATGCAAGGAAAGCCTTCTTCTTACAAATACCATTTTTGCTTTGAGTTTGCATTGGATGCAAATTGATTGGAGGAATATCCAAAACAGCTTGCAGAGAATCAGGATGAAACTTAGTGTTCTCAGGACTTAGTAGAGGACTTGGATTAGGTACCACATGGAGTTGATAAGATGATGTAGGTGCACTAGTAATGGAATGAGGATTAAGTGAAGGATTTGTAGATGTTGGTGATGAAGACATAATAACATTGTTTGTATTAACCACTGCTATGGGAAGGGAAGATGAAGTGAGAACTGATGAAGTAGGGTGAGTAATGGTGGCTTGTGTTAGTAAATCTGCATATAGGAACTGTTGTTCATAAAAAATAACATGCTTAGAAATGTAAATACGTTTCTTAGGCACATCATAACACATATAGCCATTATACTTAGAAGCATAGCCTAGGAAAACACACCTGGTGGTTTTGGGTTGAAGTTTAGTGCTGTTGAATGGTTTTAACAAAGGAAAACAGGCACAACCAAAAATTCAAAGATGGGATAATAATGGAACACTACCAAATAAGAGTTTAAATGGTGACTTGTTTTAAAGAATAACAGTTGGCATTCTATTGATCAGATAGATAGCAGTTTGACATGCATAAGACCAAAATTGATGTGGCAGTGTAGCAGTTTGCAATGAAGTCACAGTGGTTTCGATAATATGTCTATGTTTACGTTCAGCTAACCCATTTTGTTCAGGGGTGTATGGACAGGACTTATGATGAACAATACCTTTGTCCAGAAGAAAAGATTGAAGCCTATGACTCATATACTCTCATCCACCATCACTTTGTAAAATCTTAATCGGAGTAGAAAACTGATTAAGTACAAAAGAATAGAATGCAACAAAGGTAGAGTACAAATCAGACTTGTTTATTAATGGAAAAAGCCAACAATGTTGACTATATTTATCAATGAAGATTACATAATATTTGTAACCATCAATAGAAACACAAGGTGCAGGACCCCACAAGTCACTATGCACAATTTGAAAGAGCTTAACAGACTTATTGACATGAGGTGGAAAGGTAATTTGCTAAATTTGCCTTCAAGACAATGATGGCACAAAACAGATGACTTAGAAGGGGGACCAGGTACATTGGCTTTATGTAACATAAGAGAAACAACATGATTTGTTGGGTGACCTAACCTATGATGCCAAAGCTGAGATTTAACAAGTTGTCCCAGAAAAGCTTTTGCAGATAGTGAACTTTGTGAAGAACCGGAGTTGGGATAGGAAAGGGAATAAATAGGATAGAGTCCATTACTACATAGCCCTTTGTAGAGGATCATCCATGTGGCCTTGTCCTGAATCCAAAAACAAAAGGCATCAAAGATTAGCCAACAATTATTATCAAAGCAGATCTTATGTACTGACAATAAATTGTGTGTTATCTTGGGAACATATAACACATAATTTAATTTGATTGGTTTTGCTGGAGTATGAATAATAGAATTCCCAACATGGGAGACTTGTAAACCTTCACCATTGGCAGTTTGTATGGTCTCACTGGTAGGATAAGGTGAAGCCAAGGATAAGTTGTTCATGTCAGCAATCATATGATTGCTGGCGCCAGAATCAGTCAACCAAACTTGGGGAGGTGCTGATGGAGTAGCTGGTTGAAGTGTAGAATTGAACACAGTGTGCATAGCATGCATTGGAGATTGTTGTAACTGATGTGTGTGTGGTTTTGGAAACGCTTGATATGAATACTGAGGTGAATGAGGCAGTATGTGATAGTTAGGAGGGGCAGATGGGAACCCATTGGAATGTGGCCAACTAGGAGAGCCAATGTAGTTAGGTCCTTTATCATTGTAGAAACAAAACCAAGTCACATGATTCATTTTGCCACAGATTTGACAGCCATGCCTTTCTGAAGACTTTGCACCACAAAATGAAGCAGTGTGACCATCAATGTTACATAACTGACATGTAGGAATCATAGAGGTAGAGGAAGACCCCACTGAAGATATTGGAGAGTGACCAAGAATTCCTGATGCAGAAGTAGACAAAATAGGTGCCTGAGTTGAGTACACAGGTCTGGGATTGAAGAATCTGTGTCCCTGATACTTTCCTTTGCCCTTATGTTTATTCCCATTGTAAACTTTGTAACCGCCAGAGGTAAATTGAGATTGACCATGAATATTGCCAAACGACTGCGAGGATGATAAATTTTTAGGCTGAGAATTAGCAACCATAGCAGTCATAAAGGAAGCATTCGAATGATTCTCAACAATGATTTCTTCAGCAAGTAACTGTGCCCTAAAATCTTTTAGGGTAATGACACTTTCATGACCTCGGATCACACAACAAAAAGTATTGTATTCAGAAGGCAAGTCATTAAGAGCAAGTATTACAATATCCTCATCCTGAAAGAACACTCCAGCAGCTGACAAATAATCCCTAGCTTCTTTAATGCGTTGCAGATAAACTGAAATGGAATCAGACCCCTTTTTAATTGTCTGCAAGTTCAACTTCATCTGAAAGATATTGGTTTTGGATACAGTGGAGAATTGCTCCTTTAAACGATTCTAAAGATCTCTCGAACTTTGACTCCCAATAGCACATGACATAGCCACAGGTGATAAAGTCGCAGTAATCAATTGCATTATAGCCCTATCATGCATTCTCCAAATCAAAACATCATCATTCTCAATAGACATAGAAGAATTAATACCAGATTCACCAGTTTGTGAGGGACAAAAGGTCGATCCGTCCATAAATCCCATAAGCCCATTGCTTTCCAGTAAGAGTTGCATCTGAAAATGCCAATTAAGATAATTAGAGTCATCAAGCTTGACGTTAACAGAGATCGAGATCGACGAAATAAGGTTCGTAACCGGAGATTGAAGTAACTGTAGCTGAGACGCAGTCACCATGTTTCGCGCAAGACTGCAGATTCTTGAAACACAACCCCAATTTCAGTCAGAACTTTTCACAAACACGTAATGTGCAAAGATCGCAGACAACAAATCAAACCAGAAACTGATCCAGAAACTAAACCAGTAATCAATCACAATGAATAATCACCAACAAAACCCTAAAAACAAAGAAGATTGAGTCCGATCAGAAAAAGAAACCGAGAACACCGAAGATGAAGAAGAAAGAAGCGGAAGCAAGAAGGATCGAAGATCACGCGTCAGCAACAATGGCGAGTGATACCATGTTAATCTTCATGAATTGAACTATATATCTTTCTATAATCTTTCTATAGTATGCAAGAACTAGAGAGAGAGTAGAGAGAGAGAGAGAGAGAGAGGGGAAGAAGAGGAGATATTATTTCTGTAAAGTATGTTTCTTTCATACTAAGTAATCCAACAATCTTGCCTTATATAGGCAGTTACAAAACTAGTTACTAATGAACCAATACATCAAGATTGTGACAAGTGTCACAATCATGGACCATTGACTATATATTCTAACAGTTATATAGATTTATGCATGTGTCAGTTATATAATTAGAGAGAGATGGCGGTTGTATTATTACATAATACATTAGCTAGCCCTTTCAAAGATAATGTTGCATATACAGATTAAATATTGACCAGTGGTGGATCTTTCAAGCTTGCGTATCCCAAAGTAGGCCGGCCTACAATATTTGCTTCACTAGCTACGTACTTAGCTACTTTTAAGCCTCAACTGAACCTCAATTATATGCGGTCGTTTGTGTATACAGGTTAAAGTACCTTCCGGTGACTTTGAATGATGATTTATAATAGACTGATCGGTTTTATATGTAAAAGTAATTTGATCCATCTGAAATTAGGATGCATTAGCTGAATGGCAGCAAATCGTGGTTATCAGATATATCTCTATATATCATGAACTTTTTATTATTACTAGCTTCCAATGCATATTATCTTCCAACTTATTATATAAAGGCCTTGTTTATGCTTAACCGCAGCTCCAAATTAGTACATGTTAGTTTAGGCAGTCATATTTTGGGTCATGTTAATTCAATAAGGTCGATACAAATATCATTGACTTCATTCTGGAGTCGATATGCAAGTTCCACAAAGTAATCCTTGTTTTATTATTGCATATTGTTAAAGATTTGTTTAATTAGCTAGCTTTATCATTTAGTTAATCTGCAGTACTAGTTGTCCTTTATTAATTTATAAATAGATGCTAAATTGACAGATGGAGTTTACTTGTAGGTGAAGGATCAAACCTCTCAACTTGCACTTAGTTATTGCAGTGATTGCTCTATAAATACTGGAACTCAATGTCCCAAGTTTCATCAAGCCTCCCTCAACCAATTGTATATCACAGGGGAACCTTATTGGATCATTCCAATATGCATCATGAACACGATGATCAGCGGCAGCTTCCTTATGAGATTGTGGAGAAAATTCTGCTGCAACTGCCGGTGAAGTCCCTCCTTCGTTTCGGAAGCGTATGCAAGCCATGGCTTGCTCTCATCTCCGACCCAAAATTTGTCAAGTCACACCTCCTTATCCGCTCTACCAAACAAGACGACGATGACGATGATTGTGATCATGATCATGATGCTCACGGAAAAACTACATCGTCAAGAGCACGACTCATGCTTTCCTCTTTGTCCCTCCTCCAGTCCGTCCACGTACAAGTTCTCAATACCACTACTATTGATGCACCCGCAACGGCAACCTTGCCATCCCGTGGCGACGGTGAAGCAGAAAGTCTAGCAGAAGCAAAGGCAGAAACAGAAACGAAGGCAGAAGCAGCTGGCACAACTGGTGCTAATAGTACTACTAGAGTCGTGGAGGAGGAGTATGAGTACTCTGTGACAATGAGGCGGCAGGTCAAAGACATGAAGATTGTCGGCTCTTGTAACGGCCTGGTGTGTTTGTTGGTTGACTCGGAAGATATGATGATTTATAATCCATCCACCAGGCAGGTTCATGCAGCCCCAAAGTTGGCGACAATCTCCGGTAAGGATTACTTCTATGGCTTCGGTGACGATTCGCGCAGGGAAGACTATAAAATAGTGAGGGCCACTTCTTCAAGTAAGGCTGGCGTTTTCGCCACCCAACTTGACATTTATTCTTTGAAGACCAATACATGGAGAGCCAGGTCCGAAACCCTGCCTTTTTACTTTCTGTTCAACCTTGTCGGAACCCTACTCAACGGGGCTCTCCACTGGGCAGTCCGCCGCGGAAAGAGTACTGATCAAGCTTCCGCAAATGGTGATGATGAGAGACCTTTCTCAATCGTTTCTTTCGATATAGCGGAGGAGACGTACCGACAAGTTCCCCTACCGGGCGACGGTGGCAAGAATTTCTCGTTCTATGGTTTGGGGGTTTTAGGAGGGCGGCTGAATATGCTTCACAGCCCTCATGGGTCTGATTACCAGGTGTGGTTAATGAATGAGTACGGGGTCAAGGCATCTTGGTCTATTTTCACTACCATTCCGCTGAAGATGGATTCTGAATACCTAGGGCTGATGTCACTTCTGAGTATTTTGAAGAACGGGGAGATTCTAATCCTCTTGCATCACAGGAAACTAGTCATTTACAATCCGGCGGACAGAAACTTCCGAGCCGTCTTTTCCGGGGATGTACACTCTTCTCAAGTGGCTTTGTACATGGAGAGCCTTGCTCCTCCCACAGCCAGAGGTGGAGAGCCGATTTCTGTCCCCGGCCCAGCCGGCTCTCCGCCATGTCCAAGTCCGACTAGTTATCTGAAACCCCAATTTTGAAATTAAAAAAAGAGTCGGATTTGGTGCTTTTGAGCTTTCCTCTGCAAATTGTTTAGTTTTCCGGCAGCGAGGTAAGGTGGCGCTCGTTGGGTGATGACGTTTCGGGATCCGGCGAAGCCCGAGTGATCTGACCGATTGGTTGGCCGAAGTGCTACTACAGCTTGGGGGATTTATATTTGAAACCTTAGCTGCTATGTTTTCCGCTCTGTATATATAAATACACAAATTTGTATCGATTGGGGCGCCATTTTGTTGGCGACTCCAAGCTTTCTGGCACCTTATTAACTTCCTTATAAGCATCAATTATTTTAGCAGCCCCAAATTAAATTCGAAATTAACAGATCGCATTCGTTAAAATTTGGGTTCACATTCCAGTACAATTCTTCATCGTCTCCGTTTCACAGTTACCCGTTTTATGACCCTATCCGTTAGCTGTGACGTCTCCGCTATCCCTCGCCGTACATTCCTTCTGTGCACCCCGTTTCCGTGTACCGGGTTCTGAATTCATTAGTTTATCCAGGTTAGTTGTTTAGTTGTCTATTAATTCATTGATTGTTTCGTTTGTTCGTATTATTTATTGATTATTATTTCTATTTGTGCAGGTATATATATTTTCCTACAGTATTTGCACAAAAATTTGAGAAATTGATTTTTTGGAGGGATTCAGAAGTTGGGAGGCTAGAAATGCCTAATAAGAACCCTAATTTGGAGAGAAGGATTGGACTGAAGGGAATATAATATATTCTGATTAATTGATGGAAAATTTACTAAAATATATGAATAAAACAATTAACGAAAATTGAGAGTGACTAAGATTCTATAAATGGATTTCATTGAATTAATGATTTGAACCGATAATACTCAGTAATGTTTTTAATTAACTTATGACTGAGAGAGAGGTAAATATTCTTAATTAATTAAATTATAATAAAAGTGAATTTTCTTAATTAATTAAGTTACGGAAAAAACAGATGATTTTTCTTAAATCAATTAAATTATAGGAGGAGTAATCAAATATGAATTTTCTTAATCAATTAAATTATGGAAGGAATAATCGAACACGAAACACCGTTATGGTTGTCTGCGATTGAGCTACAAGTACCTTGCAATTTCAGCTCATGACTTTAGTTTAGTTCTTAATCATTAGGTGATGACTCACACGTCTTTTTTTATTAAGAGATACCCAAAATGATTATTGCATAAAACACGTATTATGTTTTTCATAGTTGTACACGATTTATAAAATTAAATGAAATCAGGTCGGTTAAACTTTGAAAATTTTGCTTCCTCTATTTTTCCAATTTTGGAATATCAAAGAAAGTCATTCGTGATGAAGCTAACTATTGGGGAAGTCCATGTCTGACGCGACCAGACGCAACAAACAAGTTGCCTTTGAAAACAATTGAAAGACAGAAGGGCAGTGGTCCCTTGGAGAACTTATCTGTTATGATTTTCCGTCATCTCGGCATTTCATGTCATTAATACAATGCTGGTGGTGATTATTATCCGTCGTTTTGCAACTCTTGGAGAACTTTTTTAACGGTACAAAATATCACAATAACAACATTGTAGGCTGTGACACGTAAGTTGTTTCGAGAAGATGAATGGTCCTTATCCTGCCAAACCGAGGAGGCCCCAAAGCCCACAAGCATCCATACATACAGCTCATTTAAATTTTCAACCGCTGTATCGCATTCATCCGTAAGGCTCTGAAAAGGAAAGATATGGGTGCATGGATCATGGATGAATGGATAATGTACCTGCTTTTTAGGTTTTTGTTCCCTCGAATCTTTTAATACCGGGTCAACCCCTGCCTGGTTTTTCATTTCAGCACTGATTGAGTGTATTTTTTATTTTTTACATCTAAATTAACCTTTGAATCATATGGTATGTTACAACAAAATGGTGAAAGGGTAACCTTTTGTCACATCTACAATTGGAGAACTTACATAACATAAACATACTATCACGTAGTTTTACGTGCTAATAAAACAAGAATGTGTAAGAAAAAACTTACACATATTTTTAGAAAACTTCATTCTAATATTTGGCCAAGATGACTTTTAGACTTAAACCATGAGTAAGATCAAAATATAATTTTAGTCCCTTGATACATTAATAACCTCATTTATTAATTACATTTGCATTTTTAATTATTTCTCTTTTTCTTCCTAATTTTAATGTATTGATTTTATTTCATTATAATTATAATTTTCATTTCATTTATTGTAATATATTTTGTTGTAAACATTTAGATAAACTAATTTTTCTTATACAATATATTTCGATGTACTTTGTCTTCTTCATTTAGGTACATTAAATTCATTATAATAAATTTCAATGCATACATTTAAGTACACACATTTCGATACAAACATTTAGGTACATTAATTCAATATAATCCATTTCTGGTACATACATTTCGGTGCACACATTTAGGTATATTAATTTAATGTAATACATTATGGTGCATATATTTCAGTACATACATTTCAGTTGTAACATTTAAATACATTAGTTCAATATAATACATTTCGGTACATACATTTAGGTACATTAATTGAGTCTTTCAAGTTTGAAGAATGTTAAATAAAATTAATAAATAAATAAAAACTTTTTCTTTGGTCAAAAAATAAATTAAAATTTGTATGTTAATAAATTTAAATATTTAATGAGAGACATTAAATAAAATGCACATTAATTATTTTGAATTAAGGACATATCAAGGGACTATAATCAATATGTAATATAACATCAGGTTTATTTTAAATTTCAATCTTGTTGAAGGATTAAAGTTAAAAAAAAACCCTATATTTTATTGGCACAAAAACTCATGTCATATAAGTTTTTTTTCTTCAAAAGAGCCACAAAAACACGGAAGCTAGAATACATATTACTTTATTTGATCTATTGAGTTGGTAGCATGTGGTCCAACATCCTCATGAATAAGGTATTGGTTTCCATCCGCGTGTTCGAGATTTGAAACTTCTGTATCCTCTAAATAATTGTAAAGTTTCGTATCCTTGCCTCTCCTCTTAAATTCTAATTTTTTTTGGTTTTTTGAGCCAGTTATCGTTATAGTTTTTAAATTTAAGTTGTTGGACTTGAATTTCAGTTGTAGTAGTTTTTAAATTTAAATAATAAATTATGTTTGACCCTATGGCCCTTTGACCCTCGGTTGGAGACGGTTTTTTGTGGCAGGGCTAAAACGAGCCATTTGGCCCTCTGGCCCTCGGTTGGAGACGGAGGCAAATATGGCCATGTACTGTTCATTAAAATATTAATATCTTGGAGAATCATTGGAGGGCCAGAGGGCTAAAACGAGCCCTCTGGCCAGCCCACAGCTGGAGATGGCCTAAATCCTAACAGACTTTGACCACAGAGGTTTAAATCCGAATTTTTTTATCACATGGGCTATCTTCCGAATACCTTATGACCACGGAAACTATTTCTCCGATTAGACCTTGAATTTATCTATCGGCTTGTGTCACGTAATAGTAATGACAATAATAATAATAATAATGCATCTTGACTTTGCCTTCAGTGATTTTAATGTGTATGAAAGCGGTCTTTATGAATTTCGTTTTAATGCAAGTTGCTATAGCCATATATAATAATCTGCCTTGTTTAAGTTGCCATATATAATAATTTGCCATGTTCACCAACTTATGCACTTTGCTATATATTATTTGAGTGGAAGGGAGGGAACTGGGAAGCACAAGAGGGGACCGAGAGGAAGTGGTGGTGGCCTGGCCTGGCCATGGTGCGTGAGTTGTTAGTCACCGGCTCCCACTTTGACAACTTTATTTTAATTCAAAAATGTCTGTTGGTCTTTTTATTGTTGGCTGACTTTCAAATCCCCATCTCTTCGAATTGCAGCAGCAGCTTAATCTTAATATCAGCTAATAGAGTACAAAGTTAAAGAAAAATAGAGAGAAATGACTTACTTAGATAAAAGTTTGTAAACTAAATATATATGAAAGTTGATGATTTAATTATTACTTAAGTATTGATTAACGTACTTATTTTACTTATTTCTTATAACTTACAAATTTAATCTACCTAAAATTACTATATATATTTACTTTAGATGTTGAACGGATGCATTCCCCTAAGAATATGATAATCAATGAACTAATGAAGAAAAATTCAACATGTTAAAGTTAAAGTTAAAGGTGGATTATCTGTTTGTTCGTATTGTTGTATGCGGTGACTGAGGAATTGACCCTCCGGCCCCTCCCTCCCCTCGAGCAACTTTTTGTGGCATTGTCAAATATTATAGCGTCGGAGTCTCGGACCCTCATTGAAGCGCGGAGGCGAGTTATATGACACTTTCAACACAGTATCGGATCGACCGTACAACCGTACTCCTCCGTTGACAATTACAAGATATTCAATATTTCCAGCTAGCTAATAGGAATTAATTTCATTCAAATTAAACGATGGACTAGCATGTATATATATATATGAATGAGGATCCTCTCCATATCCTCTTTGTGAGAATTTTAGAAATCCTTCAATCACGTCTGTTTATCGTACATCGTACGGTCAGAAATAATTATAAATTTTTTTATTTAAAATTAAAATAAATTGTAACTGACGAAAACTGGCCGAATAATGTACGATTAACGTACGTAATTGAGATGAGTCGTGTAGTAGGTTATTGGACAATTTTAAAAAAAAATGTACGATTAACGTACGTAATTGAAGAATTTTCAGAATCATTCTATATAGTACAATCAAGTCACGTACTGCTACTTTTAACTTTAACATTTTATAATAAACAACCAATATTTAACACCACTTGAGAGTTTGACACACGAAAAACATAGACTGGCATGGCAATTGGCAATATCAACGAGGCATGATATGGACTCGAGGTTGAAAGTTCAAAGTAAGCTCTGCACGCCATCACCAAATTAAGAACAACTACAATGTCAACAACACACACACACACACACACACACACATACGTGTGTTTTATCAGTTTTGTATTGATTGGAATCGCATCATCAAATTGCATGCTTGTAAACGTTTATTTTGTTATATAGATTTATGTCAGTTGTATAACTAGATAGAGATGGAGGTGGTATTATTACATGGACAAGGATTGTCTGCCCTCCCATGCCCTCCTGTTTGTGTGGTCATGGTTAAGTCACGTTAACATTTTATATTACTATTCATTTTTGTCTTATTATCTCTATATAAAAAATAAAAAAAAAGTATAAAATGTTGACGTAACTTAACCGTGATCACACAAAATAGAAGAGTACGGAAGGACACCGGAAGTGAAAGGGAAGACAATCCTTGTCCTTATTACATATACAATACATTAGCTAGCCGGTCAGAGAATAGTGTTACATATGTAGATTAAATATTGACGGGTGGTTGATCTTTCAAGCTCATGGATCCCAAATCGCCCGGCCTACAATACTTGCTTCACTAGCTACGTACTTAGCTACTTTTAAACCTCAACTGAAGCTCAATTATATGTGGTCGTTTGTGTATACAGGTTAAAGTACTTTCCTGTTACTTTGAATGATGATTTATAATAGACTGATCGGTTTTATATGTAAAAGTAATTTGATCCGTTTAAAATTAGGATGCGTTAGTTGAATGGCAGCAAATCGTGGTTATCATATTGTTTGGGTCCAAAATAATATTGTTGGGCCGAGTGTAGGTTTGTGCTCGGCCCAAAGCCGTGTCAAAAATACTATAAGCTGCCTGATGATTCCGGGCCATTTAGCAGGGATGGTCGAGTCCTATCACAAGAATGAGTAGTTCAGATAAGCAAAAAAGGTCGAGGAAGTCTTGGTGCAATTAGGATTCTCGACCAATGATGAATAAAGCCCCAAAAGGGGGTGAGTTCAAAGTTCTAATGGGAGTAGGGTTGTTCGAAGCAAAGTTGGAACGAAACAAGAACTCCCAATCCAGGTGGGAGTTTAATTCAATGTCAAGGAGTTAGTGCTATAAATACAAGAAATCATGCAACAACTGAGGACCTTCAATTCAACACACAATTGCCTTGCGCAAAACCTCTTAAACAACTTGAGATTTTTATTTTCTTTTTCTCGCCGACACACCTTCAATTTGGACAAACATCATTGTGGAGGCAACCGGTGAACACCTTCAGTTTGGATAAACAACACTATTGCCGTAGAATCAGCTGACCAAGGAGCACCTTCAGTTTGGATAAACAGCACTGCGTCGAGGCCGACTGGTTACCTATCCAAGTCTTGGCCGATAAGGGTTTTCGAATCCTTGTTGGCGGAGGTCACCTTATTAGCCTTTTCGACGAAATAAGGTATTACGAGTTACGACATTCGGCATACTAGATGCCGAGTAATTTTATGATTGGATACTCATAAGTGAGTTTCAGAGTTCGGCATTCTGACGGCCGAACCACATTTACCATCAAGGCATACATCGCCTTTGAATATTTGTGCCCGCATAGTCTGGTGTCGATTCGACGTGCTTATACTCTTACGAACATAATCACAGTGACCGATTCAGGCACCGACAATTTGTGAACTTCGAAGGGCTATCAGCCTTGTCTTCAGGCTCTAGAACCCAAAGACCGAAAGTGTTCATTCCTCGGTCGTAGTCGCAAGATAAAGAAGTCAGCAACGCGCTCAGCGCAACATCAACAAATTCTACTCCTTGGCCAGGCTCGGCCGACGAGTTGGCACGCCCCGCATTCAACCGAGGGACTTAGTTAGCTTATTAGTTACTCGGCCTGCGCGCCGTGTAGGTTTTGTAATTTTTAGAGTCAACACATATATATGTCTATTATGAACTTTATATTATTGCTAGCTTCCAATGCATATTATCTTCCAACTTATTATATAAAGGCCTTGTTTATGCTTATCCGCAGCTCCAAATTACTACAGGTTAGTCTAGGCAGTCATATTTTGGTGATGTTAATTCAATAAGGTCGATACAAATATCATTGACTTCATTCTGGAGTCGATTTGCAAGTTCCACAAAGTAATCCTTGTTTATTATTGTATATTGTTAAATATTTGTTTAATTAGCTAGCTTTATCGTTTAGTTAATCCGCAGTACTAGTTCATAATTTATCGTTTAGTCCTTTATTAATTTATACATAGATGCTAAAATGACAGATGGAGTTCACATGTAGGTGAAGGATCACACCTCTCAACTTGCGCTTAAGTTATTGCAGTGATTGCTCTATAAATAGTGGAACTCAAAGTCTCAAGTTTCATCAAGCCTCCCTCAACCAATTGTATATCACATGGGAACCTTACTGGATCATTCCAATATGCATAATGAACACGATGATCAGCGGGAGCTTCCCTATGAGATTGTGGAGGAAATTCTGCTGCAACTGCCGGTGAACACTACTACAAAAGGGTCTTATAGTGTCAGTAGGTAGTGTCGGACTAAATAATTGCGACATTTATTTAACATGACATCGGATTTACTGTCGCTTATAAGCGTCATAAACATTTAATGTCGCTTTTAAACCGACGTAAACATTAAGGGGGCGTTTGTTGCGCTGGACTATCTCGGACTGGATTAGTTTCAAGGACTAAGCTGGACTGGCTTAGATTAGACTAAACTGGACTAACTTAGTGAAGCGTTTGGTGCAGTATTGAACTAAGAAGCTGGATAATAACAAATTCTAATATTATATTATTTAATATATAAATTATTAATATTTTATTATGATCTTATCTTTTTCTTCATCTTTTCCTACCATTTCCGTCCCACTCTTTTCCTCTTCTCTCATCGTCCCACCCTCTCCCTCTTTTTTTCCTCTTAGACTTCTCAATGTCTCTTTCTCATTCCTGGTCAAACTCCTTATTGATTCCAGTCTCTATTTCTTTGTCCTCCCTCCTTCTCTAGCTATGCGTTGTTCGAATGGAACCTCACGGCTCCAATTTTCCCGACGAGTTGCAGGTTTCCCGATGTGTTTTCCGGCCAACCCTTGTTAAATTGGATGAAGTTAGCACCGCCAAAAAATTCATCACCATCCCTAGACCGAGATCTTAGCTTTGAATGCTCGAATCTGTCATGGATTTGAAGAAGCCCAAACAGGCTGAGACTTCCAGGCCATTTTTCGGCCACATTTGACCACATTTTGGCCTCGATTCAGGTAAAGTCATAATCTTGTCACTCCCAGCTTCAATTTGGTATATTTTATATGAAAGTTGGTTGTGAAATGGATCTGAAAGAGAGTCGGAAAATTAATGATTGATCTAGGTGACCGGAGATGACGAGGAGTTTGTCGGGAGTGGTCGTTGAGCATGACGAGGATGAGAAAGAGAGGATAGTCTTAGCTAGTCCCATGGTTATTGGGGGGTCTCGCTAAGACCTCTTAGTGAAGGGTTTTGTCCATGCTAGTCCCCTTTAGTCTCATTAATGTTAGTCCTAGCATGGAACAAACACAGTATTGGACTAATAGCTAGTCCAGTCCAGTCCAGTCCAACCTAGTGAGGGCAAACAAACGCCCCCTAAATGTCGCTTAAAACCGACATACATTTGAATAGTTTTTAAATACTAGTGTCGCTTTAAATAAAACAGTGTCGCTTTTAAGCGACATTAAATAATACAATGTCGCTTTTAACAATATTAAATATAACATGAACTTATATTATTTAGTAATATAAGAATATATTATGTTAAATTAATAATTAGAATTTATTTATATTTTCATTAAGTATAACATAAAATTTTGTGGTATCCATTAGTGTAAATATTTTAAATTGAAGATTGAGTTCATTCATTGTATTCATATAGGGTCAAGGAGTGTAGCTGTAAAAAATCATCAAAATCGAAGTTCCAATCACCGTTAAATCGTGATTTTTTGTTTATAACCGTCGAAAAGTTTTGTCCCGTTACTTGATCTCTGAATGTTTGTTTTTTGCCATTTTTAGCGTATACGATCTTGAAGCATGCATAAACAAGTTTGATGGTTGGATCGTTGAAATTAGTTTCGTAGAATACGTATCCCATCAAAACGATAGATTTACTAACACTTAGAATTTATTTATACTTTTTATTAAGTATAATATAAGATTTTGCGGTATCCACTAGTGTAAATATTTTAAATTGAAGATCGAGTTCATTCATTTTATTCATATAGGGCCAAGGAGTGTAGCTGTAAAAAATCATCTAAATCGAAGTTAAAATAACCGTTAAATTGTGATTTAAAATACCTGAAAAAACCCGAACCGAATTTTATCGATCTCGAAATACAAGAAACCGAAAAACAAAAAATCGAACAATACCGAAAGTTTCAGTATGGTATTTAGTTTCCCTTGGCCATTGTTCGGTAACATTGAAGCTAAAATGTTTAAATATAATTTTATATTTAAATCAATTAATAGTAGTCGTTGAATTTGATTGAGATTGGATCTTAAACATTCGTTTCAACTTGACACTCTCTCTCTCTCGACCTCACCCTCAGACCTGACAAACTCTCCCCTCGGACCTGACAAACTCTCTCTCGACCGTGACGCCATCTCTCTCCCGACCTCACCTCTGCAACTTCTCCGTCAAAAAATAACGACAACTACACAAGCCCTCCTATGGTAACTATTATTATTGCCATAGTTCGATTTCTTCTCTTTTTGTTCATGTTTTTTCAGTTCTTTCTCTAACTGTTGTGCCTTCATAGCCATATTTTGAGCCTCATGGACATGCCAGAAAACTTGTAACCCAATTCTATCATGTATTGATGTCGTCAATCCATTGACATATCTTGACACTGTCTGCCCCTAAGTCTCATTCAAAGAATTTCTCTCTGCCAACCGTAGGAACTCATCAGTATAATCTTCTACTATTCTGCTACCTTGGGTACAATTATGGTAGAGGCGATAGAGATGTTGCTCGTAATCTACTGGAAAGAAACGGACCATCATCAACTGCTTCATCCTACACCATGTTCTGACTGGTTGTTTGCCTGCCTTTGTCGCGACTTCTACAAATTATCACACCATACAGCCGCACTTCCCTTCAAGCGAAAAGCTGCTACCTTAACCATCTTCTCCTCCGGTACCGACATAATCTCAAAGAATCTCTCTACCTCCACGAGCCAATCTAAAAATCCTTCAATGGATAGATGACCATTAAAATAAGGAATGTCAGCCTTCAATCGGTAATCTTCAATGGGTTGTTAGTTATTTTGATTAGCAGCATATGGGTTCTCGGGCTGGTCGATATACTCCTCAGAATCTGATTCACTAGCCTCCCATTGACGATGACCATTGTGGTTGCCTTTACCACCACCACGTCGGTTTTCTCGATCCTTTTTTAGATTGTTGTTGTCATTATTGTTGTTGTTGTTTCCCATGTTGAGAAGCATTGTTGTTTCCCATGTTGAGAAGCAATTGCCGAATCTCTTCAACAACTGTAGCAAGGGCGTGAAACTCTGTCCTGGAAACTGGTTTCCCGGCAGAACGAGTCATATCATTCGTCGGGTCATTCGCCATCGAGCCAAAGCAAACCTGCTCTGATGCCAACTGACGCAACAAGAAGATAAACTGAGGGATCCTCATGTTCACCCCTAATGATTCATCTGGAATCCACCAGAAAAAAGTGAGAGAATTCTCAAAGACTATATTGATTAATCTGGAATACAAAAGATGATCCTTAGAGCAACACTTACATTGCCTATTTATTCTATTTGTAATATACCAGATTAATTATACATATTGAATGCTATTTAAATTATAGTGTACAACTCATCACTTGTTGGTCTTCTCCTTGCACCTATCAAGCTGTGCTTCAAATTCCTCCGCTAAACGTTCTACATCAGTTTATTTGGCAGTATGGACAAAGAAAAGGGCATAGTGACTAGTGAGAGAGGTAATGTAGTTTTAGGAGGTTAAGTGAGAAGAAATAAAAAAAAAAAAATGAGTTTCAAGATGCAAAATGAGAACAAGCATGAATTTTGGGGGACGCTGTCGTAAATAAACCTTCATTAGCTCATTATAAGTAAGTACCCAAAAAATCATTAGGAAGGTATGTTGCTATTAGCTCGTACCATTGTTTGTATATTATTGGCAATTTAGTATGTGTTAGGCGTGCACACACTAGACATTAGGCGTCATATTCCAACCCTACTCTTAAACAAAACCCGAATGAATTAAAATAGTGAAAAATAATGGAAAGATTATCTAGTAAAATTGCCACGTTCTAATTTCCCATAAAAGATCGACAACGGAAGAGAGTTTGGAGTACTGAAATCTGAAAATTCAGATTTGCTGAACGCGTGCTGACTCGGAAAAAATGGCGTTTAGGGGGTGAAGCAGCAGACAACGGAGTTCTTGAAGCTCAAAAAAATGGAAAATTTGCAGATTCAAATCCCCCCATTGAAGTTGTAATAAATTTGACATATGTATGTGCATGCAGCTGGAAGTCGGTCATGTGAGAAAATGCACAAGACAGTGATACCGATTCTACATGAAGCTAATGAAGTGATCCCTTAATAGTTGAGATTTGGATCACCAACTAACTAGAAGCAATCATAATTAGTATTTTAGGTTCAGATAATTAATGTTTTTTTCTTAGTATTTTGGGTTCAGATAATTAGTGTTTTTTTTTTTCTCAACAAATATGTAAGACGTTTCACATATTAAGATATTTAGTATCTTTTGTCAACAAATGTAATAAGATGTTTTACATAGTGCGAGAGTTTTTATGTAAAGCATTTGAGTTGTTTATTAAGTAGTAAAAAGCCTTCTGAGTTGCACGGTCTCTTAGATTTATAGGATAAATACGCTTGAACATGTTGTAGAGTCCATACGGTAACTACCATTTGCCTTTTGATGATAACCAAAACCATCTTCCGATGGTCAAAAAATCATCTTTATCCTAATTGACACTTGGCGTGCTTCTAAGAGTAATATCCCAAATGGATGGTATATGCTATTGGAACCAGATCTCCTCCTGAGGATGGATTGGAGCCTGCTGAGTAGTTTATTTGGGTCCTTGAAATTTGATCCAATAATTACAAATAGGAAGTTAATCTAAAAGTTATAATAATTACAATCATGTGATTAAGTTTCAAAGATCCAAATAAGCTGCTCAACATTCGGTCTCCATGCTCAGGAGGGATCCGATTCCTATGCTATCCTTTATCCTTTCTTCCCTCAATGCCAGTTTAAAAGTCATCGCATGAGTAAACCCTTGCCAACACACGGATCCCCACAAACAACTGGCATTGGATAATGCATGATTTCTCTGTATTGAATTCAAATCAATCCAAACGATATGACTGACTACAAGCATATTATGATATCATCGCCCGTGCTGATTTATTCCCGTCTATAAGCTCATAGAAAATATTAAAATTTAACTGAATGGGAATCCTCTTCAGATTTTTTTTTTTTTTTTTTTTTTGTGAAGATTTTGAAGATTTTCATATCATGTTCGTTCATTATATATTGTGTGATCATAAATTATTTTAAATATTTTTATTTAAAATTAAACACAAATAGTATATGATGAAAACTGACCGTACGATATACGATGAACAGATACGATGTGAGGATTCTCAGGATCCACACAAAGAGGATCCGGAGAGGATCCTCATTCAATTTAACTATTTAAGGCCACAATATTCCTATTTACTTGTAAGGGAGAAGTCTTAAGTTCGATTCTCTCCAAAGGCGAATTTGAACCACATTATTGCTAGTCCATTATAAAGCTAAACTCACCCATCTCCTTACATAATATTGTTTGTTAAAAAAATATATTAAAATTTAAGAGCCTTAATTTAATAAAACAATGATGCAAAAAAAAAAAAAAAAAAAACGTGAGAGGTCTCTGGTTTGATGGTCCAAGCTGGTGAGTCTGCTTGACTATAACCACAGGTAAAATGAAATTCTCTATAATCTTTCCGGACCCAAAATGAATGAATAATCATAACTTACTATCAAATTTTTCCTTTTTTTTTTTTCAAAGAAAAATAAATAAATAATGCAAAAGCATGTTCAAACAGTATAATAAAAAGAAGAAACAAGAAAGAAGCGTTCACGCTTTGAATTTAGGCCTAATCGGATAAATGGTCTATATAGTTATAAGGTATTTGGAAGATAGTTCTGTGATTAAAAAATTTGGATTTAAACCTTGTGGTCAAAGTCAATTAGAATTTATATCCGAAATCAGAACTTTTCTCATTCCTACGTTAGTAGCTTGCAGGTGAGTCTCATAAGTAAAACTAAGATGATTATTTCTGTATTTGTGTGTGTGTCTCTCTCTATCTTCCAAAAAGCTTTAATTAATGTCTCCAAATTCACCAGACAGAAAATCCGGAAGCCCAAAAAGTTCACCACCGCCAATTCTGCCTAAGCGACCGCGCCCACTGAGCCTCCCGGACCAAGCTCTCAAGCATGTTATCATGAAGATGCAGCTCCAGAACCATTTGAACTCCCTTTCTCCCTCCACTGGCTCGCCGTCTCCCCACTCCGAGCCCGACCTCTCATCAGCCTTCAATTCCCTTACCTTTGACCCGCCTGCACTGGATTCCACCTCTATCCTCTCCGACGAGCTCCTACTCCGCATCTTCTCCAAGCTCCCTATTCCCCACTACCTCCCCAACTCCCTCATCTGCAAGCGGTGGCTATACCTTCACGGGCGACTGGTGAATTCCGTGAAGCTTTTCGTTTGGGGGTTTTTGGACTGGGGTCGAGTTTTTGCCCAGTTCTTGAATCTGGATGATGTCGATATTGTCCATGCCTGCATTCGGTCCCCAAGGAATTCGGGGATTCTGGTGACCAGGAAGGCTTTGACTGTTCATATCGACTCGCTTTTTAGCCCCAATGGATTCGTTGAGGAGAGCGATGTGTTGAAGAATAGTGTTGTGGACCATGGGCTGAGATTGATCGCTCAATCGTACCTGAATTTGCAGCGAATTGCGGTTATTGGCGCCAGTGAAAATGGGTTGGTGAGGATTGCTGAAGAGTGCCAGATATTGCAGGAACTGGAGCTGCATTGTTGTGGGGACTTGGCATTGAAGGGGATTAATGGTTGTAGGAACTTGCAGATTGTGAAATTGATTGGTTCTGTTGATGGGTTTTACAGGGCTGTGATTTCGTATATCGGGTTGACGATTTTAGCTCAGGGGTGTAGGAAGTTAGTGAAGCTTGAGCTCTGTGGGTGTGAAGGGAGCTAAGATGGGAATGATGAAATGACCATCTTAGTCTTACCTGTGAGACCCACTTGCAAATTACTAATGGACGAATGACAAATGTTTTAATTCGGATATAAATCCTAACAGACTTTGATCATAGGAGTTTAAATCTAAATTTTTTTTACCACATAAGCTATCTTACGAATAATTTGTGATCACGAAAACCATTTATCCGATTAGGCTTTGAATTTATCTATCGGCTTGTGTCACGTAACAGTAATGACAATATTAATAATAATGCATCTTGACTTTGCTTTCACTGATTCTGAGGTGTATATGAATATCGTTTTAATGCAAGTTGCTATAGCCATATATGCCATATATAATAATCTGCCTTGTTTAGTTGCATATATAATAATCTGCCTTGTTTAAGTTGCACATATAATAATCAGCCTTGTTTAAGTTGCATATATAATAATCTGCCTTGTTTAAGTTGCATATATAATAATCTGCCTTGTTTAAGTTGCATATATAATAATCTGCCTTGTTTAAGTTGCCATATATAAATAATCTGCCATGTTCACCAACTTATGCACTTTGCTAGATATTATTTGAGTGGAAGGGAGAGAACTGGGAAGCACAAGAGGGGACCGAGAGGAAGTGGCGGTGGCCAGGCCGGGCCATGGTGCGTGAGTTGTTAGTCACCGGCTCCCACTTTGACAACTTTATTTTAATTCAAAAATGTCTGTTGGTCTTTTTATTGTTGGCTGACTTTCAAATCCCCATCTCTTCGAATTGCAGCAGCAGCTTAATCTTAATATCAGCTAATATAGTACAAATTTAAAGAAAAATAGAGAGAAATGACTTAGATAAAAGTTTGTAAATTAAATATATATGAAGGTTGATGATTTAATTATTACTTAAGTATTAATTAACGTACTTATTTTACTTATTTCTTATAACTTACAAATTTAATCTACCTAAAATTACTATATATATTTACTTTAGATGTTGAACGGATGCATTCCCCTAAGAATATGATAATCAATGAACTAATGAAGAAAAATTCAACATGTTAAAGTTAAAGGTGGATTATCTGTTTGTTCGTATTGTTGTATGCGGTGGCTAAGGAATTGACCCTCCGGCCCCTCCGGCCCCTCCCTCCCTCCAGCAACTTTTTGTGGAATTGTCAAATATTATAGCGTCGGAGTCTCAGACCCTCATTGAAGCGCGGAGGCGAGTTATATGACACTTTCAACAGAGTATCGGATCGACCGTACCACCGTACTCCTCCGTTGACAATTACAAGATATTCAATATTTCCAGCTAGCTAATAGGAATTAATTTCATTCAAGTCAAACGACCGACCAGCATGTGTATATATATATATATGAATGAGGATCCTCTCCATATCCTCTTTGTGAGAATTTTGGAAAATTTTCAATCATGTCTGTTTATCGTACATCGTACGGTCAGAAATAATTATAAATTTTTTTATTTAAAATTAAAATAAATTGTAACTGATGAAAACTGATCGTATGATGTACGATTAACATACGTAATTGAGATGAGTCGTGTAGTAGGTTATTGGACAATTTTAAAAAAAAAATGTACAATTAACGTACGTAATTGAAGAATTTTCAGAATCATTCTATATAGTACAATCAAGTCACGGCTACTTTTAACTTTAACATTTTATAATAAATAACCAATATTTAACACCACTTGAGAGTTTGACACACGAAAAAGATAGACTGGCATGGCAATTGGCAATATCGACAAGGCATGATATGGACTCGAGGTTGAAAGTTCAAAGTAAGCGCTGCACGCCATCACCAAATTAAGAACAGCTACAATGTCAACAGCGCGCTGGGTCTACTCTACTATTCTATCTCTCTCTCTCTCTCTCTCTCTCTCTCTGGTATAAAATATACACGCTTGTGTGTGTATATATTGCAGCAAACACATCTTAATCCCTCATTCATTCTTCTTGCACATCACCTGCGACATTGCCTAATTAACGAAGCCATTTCCAGTTTGTAATGAATGGTAGTCCAGGTCCCACGTAATTAATTTCTTCAACCGATCACGGCCGGCCTGCAGGTAATTTAAACTTCCCACCTCAACAACCACTATGCATGTACACACACACACACACACACACACATATATGTACGTGTGTGTTATCAGTTTTGTATTGATTGGAATCGCATCATCAAATTGTATGCTTGTAAACGTTTATTTTGTTATATAGATTTATGCATGCGTCAGTTGTATAATTAGATAGAGATGGAGGTGGTATTATTACATATACAATACATTAGCTAGCCCTGTCTGAAAATAGTGTTACATATATAGATTAAATATTGACCAGTGGTTGATCTTTCAAGCTCACGGAACCCAAAGTCGGCCGGCCTACAATATTTGCTTCACTAGCTACGTACTTATCTACTTTTAAACCTCAACTGAAGCTCAATTATATGTGGTCGTTTGTGTATACAGGTTAAAGTACTTTCCTGTTACTTTGAATAATGATTTATAATAGACTGATCGGTTTTATATGTAAAAGTAATTTGATCCGTTTGAAATTAGGATGCGTTAGTTGAATAGCAGCAAATCGTGGTTATCATATATATGTCTATTAGGAACTTTATATTATTGCTAGCTTCCAATGCATATTATTTTCCAACTTATTAGATAAAGACCTTGTTTATGCTTATCCGTAGCTCCAAATTAGTACAGGTTAGTCTAAACAGTCGATATGCAAGTTTCACAAAGTAATCCTTGTTTATTATTGTATATTGTTAAAGATTTGTTTAATTAGCTAGCTTTATCGTTTAGTTAATCTGCAGTACTAGTTGCTAATTTATCGTTTAGTCCTTTATTAATTTATACATAGATGCTAAAATGACAGATGGAGTTCACATGTAGGTGAAGGATCAAACCTCTCAACTTGCGCTTAAGTTATTGCAGTGATTGCTCTATAAATAGTGGAACTCAAAGTCTCAAGTTTCATCAAGCCTCCCTCAACCAATTGTATATCACATGGGAACCTTATTGGATCATTCCAATATGCATAATGAACACGATGATCAGCGGCAGCTTCCCTATGAGATTGTGGAGGAAATTCTGCTGCAACTGCCGGTGAAGTCCGTCCTTCGTTTCAGAAGCGTATGCAAGCCATGGCTTGCTCTCATCTCCGACCCAAAGTTTGTCAAGTCACACCTCCTTATCCGCTCTACCAAACAAGACGACGATGACGATGATTGTGATCATGATCATGATGCTCACGGCAAAACTACATCTTCAAGAGCACGACTCATGCTCTCCTCCTTGTCCCTCCTCCAGTCCGTCCACGTACAAGTTCTCAATACCACTACTATTGATGCACCCGCAACGGCAACCTTGCCATCCCATGGCGAAGGTGAAGCAGAAAGTCTAGCAGAAGCAAAGGCAGAAAAAGAAACGAAGGCAGAAGCAGCCGGCACAACTGGTGTTAATAGTACTACTAAGGTCGTGGAGGCGGAGCATGAGTACTCTGTGACAATGAGGCGGCCGGTCAAAGACATGAAGATTGTCGGCTCTTGTAACGGCCTGGTGTGTTTGGTGGTTGACTCGGAAGATATGATGATTTATAATCCATCCACCAGGCAGGTTCATGCAGCCCCAAAGTTGGCGACAATCTCCGGTAAGGATTACTTCTATGGCTTCGGTTACGATTCGCGCAAGGAAGACTATAAAATAGTGAGGGCCACTTCTTCAAGTAAGGCAGGCGTTTTCGCCACCCAACTTGACATTTATTCTTTGAAGGCCAATACATGGAGAGCCAGGTCCGAAACCCTGCCTTTTTACTTTCTGTTCAACCTTGTCGGAACCCTACTCAACGGGGCTCTCCACTGGGCAGTCCGCCGCGGAAAGACTACTGATCAAGCTTACGCAAACGGTGATGGTGAGAGGCCTTTCTCAATCGTTTCTTTCGATATAGCGGAGGAGACGTACCGGCAACTTCCCCTACCGGGCGACGGCGACAAGAATTTCTCGTTCTATGGTTTGGGGGTTTTAGGAGGGCGGCTGAGTATGCTTCACAGCCCTCATGGGTCTGATTACCAGGTGTGGTTAATGAATGAGTACGGGGTCAAGGCATCTTGGTCTATTTTCACTACCATTCCGCTGAAGATGGATTCTGAATACCTAGGGCTGATGTCAGTTCTGAGTATTTTGAAGAACGGGGAGATTCTAATCCTCTTGCATCAAAGGAAACTAGTCATTTACAATCCGGCGGACAGAAACTTCCGAGCCGTCTTTTCCGGGGATGTACACTCTTCTCAAGTGGCTTTGTACATGGAGAGCCTTGCTTCACCCACCATGAAATACTCCATGGTCAGATAGCTGATCATATTATAATGTACTTAATTAAAGATAATCATCAGTAATCACGAGGATGAAAGAAAGAAGAAGATCAGGCTATCCACTAATAAGTTACTATCTTGTCGAAATGATTGTAATATTAATTTGTATCTTCCTCATTATTTAACTTCCAACGTGAAATGGTTTGTTTGCTTATGGGTTGGATTCAAGCCAATGGCAGTAAAAAATTCACGATATAATTAAATATGTACCTTAAAAAAATTTATGATGTCATGGAATATATTTTTGTGTTTTTGTCCAATATCTACCGGTAAAAAGGTTTAAAGAATACAATATTTTAAAGCACCATAGAATCATTATTATAATAATTTAAGAGTATTGTTACACTAAAATTTTAAACTAAATAGTGTATCATCAGTAGAAAATAATTTTATTAATCTACATATAAGTAATAATCTAACAAGAGAGACTAAAATATATATAAGTAATAATCTAATAAGAGAGACTAAAATTTTAAATTAAATTATAAAGAAATTTTCAGGAGCCGTCACAGCTGGAGTTCCCAATGAATCAAAGGTTAACACCTGTCCGCTTTGTTTTTCAAACAAGAAAATGCCAAACTAAAATTTTTATCAAACAAAATATTTGAATTATCCCTATCACACCACCTCGTCAACGCCAACTACACGCCTGACAGCACTATCCACCTCCATCGCCGATTTTATCGGTGAATCTCTTCTCTCTTCTCCTATTTGTCTTTCTCATCTCCTTCTATTTCTTCGACATGGAAGCCCAGGAATGTTCGACGTCAACTCCAACCACAGATCTGGTGTCGCCAACTGCTGATCTAGTAGCTGGTCAAGTGGTTAGATTCCCGTGTAACTGTGTTCTTCTCCGACGAAGAGAGGATAAAAGAAGAAGATATGAGAAAGAAAGAGAAAGGGCAACATACGGGTATGGAAGGGAGGAATAGGTGGGGGTGGGCGGCGGGTTCGAGTCCTGGGAGTAATTTGGATTTTTCAATTAGTTTTGAAATTTAGTCACGTACTTTTAATATTAAAAAAAAAAGTTTTAAGGATGCCTTCATTTAAAAAGATGACATTTGAAAATATGATATTCTAGATGTCAGATTGATATAGGCCGAGAACTCGAGCTCCCTGAAAAATTTCTTTAAATTTTGTAAATCAAATAATATGGTTGTTAAATTATTACTTAATATTGATTAACGTGTATATTTTCTATTAATAACATATCATTTGTTACAATAAGAATAATTTTAGGAGTCAAAATTTATAAACCAAATTTACAAACTAAATGATATGTCATCAATATAAAATAAGTACGATAATCAATACTTAAATAATAAATCATTCATCAACGTCTACATCATTGGTTTACAAATTTTAGTTTAGATATTTAGTCTCCTAACTTATCCTTACATTAAACCTAATAACTTTAAAAAACCTCTCTTGATAAAACAAATTACTATAAAAATGAACTACTTAAAGTATTGAGGTTAGCCGATGATGTGCACCACCCATATCTATTTTATTGAGAATTATTTAAAAATTAAATAAAGTATTGAGGTTAGCCAATGATGTGCACCCATATCTATTTTATTGAGAATTATTTCAAAAAAAAATTAAAGCATTGAGGCAAGCCAACGATTTGCACTCATATCTATTTTATTGATCAGCACAATAAGAAAGAAGAAGAATTGGAGGCCCCAGAGCAGCAGCCCCAAGATAAGACTTAAAAAAAAAAAAATAATGAAAATAGATTGAAAACTTTGAGTTTTAATAATAAAGACAAAATAAAGGATAAAGTGAATAATATCATGATTGACTTTTTCGTATTAAAATGTAGTTTTTCGTTCAAATAAACAGTACTATGAGTTTTTCGTTAAAATTTCCTAAAAAAACACACACACAACTATTTTATTGAGAATTACTTTAAAATGAACTATTTAAAGTATTGACGTAAGCCAATGATGTGTACTCATATATATTTTATTGAGCCATTTGTATTTCAACGGAGAATTCTTGTTAATTTGTAATAAGGATTGTCCTTTGGGAAATTTTTTTCATGTACCTGTCACATATGCTAATTTAGAAATCCACTAATAAACATTTAACACTTGCATATTTTATTCTTTTAAATTAAAAATTTGATAATTATTTTAAAATAAACTTAAAATGATATTAGAGGCTCACGAGCAACACGACATCTAACCACCCGCACCCACCTCTATCCAATGATGTGTACTCATATCTATTTTATTGAGCCATTTGAATTTCAACGGAGAACTCTTGTTAATTTGTAATAAGGATTGTCCTTTGGGAGAAATTTTTTCAGGTACCTGTCACATATGCTGAACTAGAATTCCACTAATAAACATTTAACACTTGCATATTTTATTCTTTTAAATAAAAAAATTGACAATTATTTTAAAATAAACTTAAAATGATATTAGAGGCTCACGAGCAACACGACGTCTAACCACCCGCACCCACCTTCACCATCGGTTGGGGATTTTTCTGGCATCATCATCCCTTCTTTCTGTTTGACTTTCTATCTCTCTATCTCTCTCGATCTTTCTCTCTCTCCCGCTCTTACATCTACATGGAACCCAGAGATTGTCGGCGGCGATCCCAACTTAGATTTGCTGTCGTCAATCTCAATCTATCAATTGGAGTTCGCTGACATCCTTTTTGTTCTTACTCTAGAGCAGGAAAGAGAAGAAATAAAAAGGGGAAGAGAAAGAGAAAGAAATAGGGAGAGAGGTGATGCGGAAAGGCAGGATGAATGGAGCAGTGGAGGGATGGGGGAAGGGCGATGGAGATTAGGGATTGGAGATTAGGGGTATGAAATATGGCCTTCAATATTTTTTAATTATTTAATTATTTTGTGAAATGAATATAAGGGTAAAATGGGTATTTTCGTGTCATTTAAGAAGTAGAAGGATAAGTGTCATGTGTCTATTAATGGGGAACTTTAAGTCAGCATGTGTGACAGGTACTTGGAAAAAATTCTCATCCCTTAGACATGTCTAGAAGCCGAATAGACATATCTTTTACTAGTGTTATTTTGAGCTGAAACTATAAGATTGCGTTGGTGTGTTGTAAATTTAAAGAAAAATGTTTTATTATAAAATTAATTGGTAATAGGAGAGTATGCATGTTAATATGTCGTTAATGTAGTGTTGATGAACTGGAATTAGATTCTCTCATTCCATGAGAGAGTTTCTCTTTCTGTGAGGGGTTTTTTCCCTCTTTTTGGTGGGGGTTTCCAGCTTGACCACAATCTCAAGCGCCGACTTTAGCTTCGGCTAGAGTCGGTTGCCTCTTCTCCCTTTCTTTTGTTTTTTCCTCTATTCCCCTTCTCTGCCGTGTCTTCTCTCCTTTTTTCTTCTTCTTCTTTTCTTTTCGCTTCTCATGATGTTCTTCCCTAATTCTCGCTTTCTTTTGTTTTCTCCTCTATTCCCTTTCTCTGCCGTGTCTTCTCTCATCTTTTCTTCTTCTTCTTCTTTTCTTTTCCCTTCTCATGATGTTCCTCCCTAATTCTCCATTTCTTTTGTTTTCTCCTCTATTCCCATTCTCTGCCGTGTCTTCTCTCCTCTTTTCTTCTTCTTCTTTTCTTTTCGCTTCTAATCATGTTCCTCCCTAATTTTCCCTCTAGTCTACTCTGTTCTTTATTCCCGTCGTTATCCTTCTCCCCATCTCTTCCTCAGTCCAATCTTCAACCACTATATTATTTCCTCTTGAGTTCGTGTGTAGAGCTGGGATGTTTTCCCTGGCTCGGGTGTTTCCAACACCACCACATTCTCCTTGTTATCTGTCGTTTTCGACAGTGTTGCTTGTGGGTTTCCCCGAGCTTCTTCTTGGTAGTTGGCTAATCCCTCTTTGGTGCCGACTATCTCTTGTTAATGGCTGGGATCTGGGTGCTGTTCGGGGTTGGTGGTGGTGTCTGCGCCGGCGATACTCGTTGGTGGATGACATTTCAGTTGGCTGGCCTAGCTCTCTGTCGATGTAGGAGCTTTCAGTAGAAGTTTCTCAGCTATTGTGAACTGTTGTATGTTTTTGGGCTTCACTGTTGTTTGGCCCTCTTTCTGTTTTTTCTTTTGGTTTGGGCCATTTTTTGGTTATGTATTGTTGTCAGTTAGGCCTTTGGTTTACTTGTAATTTTGGGCTTCTTGTTGAATAAAGTTAAGGGGGTTTGTTTGTAGCTTTGCTGCAGTTAAACTTTTACCAAAAAAAACAAAATGTAGTGTTGATATGAAATCGATATTTGATATCAATATATCAATGTAATGTTATTAAAGTGACATTGATTTTCAATAATAATATTGTATTCACGTCGTTTGAGTTTATTCGTATATTATAGTGGGTCAATATTCTATAAACATATCTTATTCACATCGTCGTTTGGGTCCTATTCGTATATTAATTATAGTAGGTCAGTTTCGATTTCCTTGTACTTTTATGTCGGAGGGTGTATTTAATTGAGATTTTAAGAAATTTTAATGAATTTATAAATCAATAGATTTTGAGAAAATTTTAATTGATTTGTAGAGATTCCATGTAAAATTTTGATTCAATTCCCTCGAAATTTCAGGGGGATGTGAGTTTTATGAATGCTTAAAATACACTACAAAACTCTCCAATTCCCTCAAATTCCTCAACTTTTAGACCCGGAATGTTATAAATTTCTTTAAAATCTTAATAAACTATCTTAAAATCTTGATTGAAAAAAAAAAAAAAAAAAACTAATATCAACGGCAATAGAAATGCATAGAAAACACAGAATCAGGGTCTATAATTCTTCTAAAAAAAATGTTTTTTTCAAAGTATAGCAATTAGTGCCAATATAATGAAATTTTCAAATGGCAAGAATACCTCCACATATTTTACAAAATTAATTGCTATATTTTCCAGGTGAGATCAATTGTTGTTGGTATCTCGGTTGAGTTATAAAAAGGAATTGAAATAGTGAAATCGCATAGTTGTATGCGGGTGGAACCCTGATGCTTTAGTGTTTTTAATTGTTGAACTTTTCTTCTATAAGTTACATCTCATTCGATATTATTCTTTGTTTCAGTCTTGATAATTCTGCATTCTTTTTCAACGCTCTTTGAGGAATACGACACTCGAACTTCGAATTTATATTGCTACGCGACACCTGCACTTGGGTTTAGCAAGCAAATTTTTGTCCCCGTTGCTAAGGGAGCGATTTGGCGAGGAGCGCATAATTTTCCCCCACTCGATACATTCTTTCCATTTATTTCTATTTTTTTTTTGTTGTTGTTTGCGTTGGTTTTAGCTTATCAATGACCATTATTCAGAGGGTTATGGGGATTGACATTAACATATTAATAATGGTCATTGAGCAACCCATTATTAATATGTTAATGCCAATCCCCATAACCCTCTGAATAATGATCATTGATAAGCCTTAATGCCATATTGAAATGGTAATGGCTGGCCATTTCTTTTTCTTCTTCTTTGCCTTCTCCTTTCTTCATTTCTTTTCGGTAACTGACATAGAGTTAATCACCAATTTATTGTCTTGTGCCTCACCTTTTAATTGCCTTGCAACATTCTCATAGTCTTGCACATTAACATTAATATAACATTAGTAAAAAATTAAAACAAATTAGATATAAAACCTATTTGACCAGTTATACATGATAAAGCAAAAATTTGATAAATTACTAGAGAAAAACATGTAACGGGTATAATCAAAGCGCATTAGACATGCACTTTTGAGCAATTATCAAAAATTACAATCATTGCCCCTACATTATTCTCTTTGACAATTATTATATCAAATTAAATACCATATTATTTTTACTCATTTAACATATTCACAACAATTTATATAAAAGTTTATCAAACATTATGACACTATTTTTTTTTTTAAAAAAAGAAAAACACTTTTACAAAAAAATAAAAATAAAATAAAAAAAGTTTACCAAACCTTCAACAACTTTATTTTACAGTTATTTATTCTCACAGCACGTCATAAATTATTAACGGAAATCATTGGATTTCATTGATTTTCCGGTTGTCTTTGATCAGTTGACGGCATGGAGAGGTCTAGGGCTTAGAACGGCCGCTGCTAATTTCATGGTGTGGGGACGATTACGTAGAGGAATCGTGCAGTGTTCTCTGGTGCACGCACGTATTTGGGGTTTGGTTACGAACACCTTTATGGTTATGGAGGATTTGATGGCGAATTTTGCGGGAAGGTTGGCGATTACAGAGGAAGAAAACAAACTGATTGTTGTTGATCAGATGGAGGCTTCAACACTGAAGTCTTCGAGGGTCTTCCTCATAGGAAGGGTCCTTCCACACATAGCGGTGAACAAGGAAGCCTTTAAACGACATATGAGAAATCTTTGGCGTCCTAAATGAATATGGTGGTGACGGATTTAGAGGATAATCAGTTTGCTTTCAGATTCACCTTCATGCAGCAACGTACCACTATTCTTCATGGAGGACCATGACTGTATAACAAGCAATACATGTTGTTGCTTGGAGAGGCAAATACATTAGCATACCCTACTCGGATTCCTTTGCACTTTCAGGAATTTTGGGTGCAATTTAAAGCGTTACCCCTATGCTACATGACTCGACATATGGGGAAATTTTTAGGAAATATATTGGGAGAGTACATCCTCACGGATCAAAGTCACAAGGATGAATTATTTGGTAGCATTTTCGTGTGCGGGTGTGATTGGACGTAAGGAATTCATTGCGAAGGTTTGTGAATATACAACTAGATAGTAGGCAAATGCAAATTGATGCTAGGTATGAGAAATTACCTCTCACATGCTTTCTGTGTGGAATGATGGACCATGTTGAAGACCAATGTGAGTATTATGAAGGAAAAGTTTTGGATGATAAGGCCAAACCGTATGGTCGTTGGTTCGAATTGGATGCGCTAGATAAAAATTCTCGACGTCCCAAAGGGAAATGGTTTGGTTTAGATGCAGAAGTTGGTTGGGTAATTAAGGCTCCGATGTGGAAGGAGGTTGATGTTTCAATGGAAATGGAAGAATGCGATTCGATGAAGACGAAGGCAGTAGGACAAGGAACTTCTTCAATCCTTGATTTGAATAAGGCCGTAGGCGAGCCAGATAGTGGGGAAGACTAGTTGGCAGTGGTACCGTTCATGCTAAGGGCACTAGGTAGACAACTCCAGGATATGTTGGAAGATGGGAGGGATGGCTTAGTGACAGAGATGAGGCAGCCACTACGGTTGTTTGGGGCTGCGATTGAACCAGGTGTGGGATGCGAGGGAGGAAGTCAAAAGATGCAGGGGATTGATGATGAGACCATTGCTCTAACATTGGCGAGTGGGGTTAGTGGTGAGGTTATGATGGTAGGAGGTGACTCTTCTAGGTCCATTGATTCAGACCTTTTTAATTTAGCTCCGTTTATTTTTGGCATAGGAACGGTGCCTGGTGATAACTCAAGAGGGAGAGTCTCTAATACCAATAAAAAGAGGCAGTCTAAAACCCAACGTTTTGTTCCACCAAAGTTGGGAAAAAAAGGTCACCATGAGAATGATGAGTGGGGGTTAATCTCTGGTGCAAAGAAGCGTGTTTTGGCTACTTCAATGAGGTTCACAGCGGTAGATACTAACGAAGTTCAGCCCCGCCAAGCCCAATGAGTTGTGTAAGCTAGCATTGCTGGGGGCTTGAGAACCTCCGCGCAATTCGGGCGCTAAAGAGACTTGTTCTCTTCAAAGATCCCATGGTGATTTTTCTGTGCTAAACAAAAAGCTCGAATGAGCATATGGAAAGGTTAAAATCATAGTTGAATTTTGATTTTGTGTTTACAGTTCCAAGTTCGGGAAGGTTCGGGGGTTTATGTGCAATGTGGGAAGGTAAGGCAAATTTGATGCTACGATCATATGCGTCAAACTATATTAACTTGGAGGTTGGAGGAATAGGAGATGATATTCATTGGCGACTTACTTTCTTTTATGGCTTTCCGGTGGAATCGGATAGACATAAATCATGGAGTTTGCTTCAAATGCTGAGTGAAAATTCGGATTTACCATGGTGTTACATGGGAGATTTCAATCAAATTTTATGTGCCAAGGAACATGAATGAGGTGATGTAAGAAGTGACCGCCAAATGGAAGGGTTTCAGAATGCATTAGCAAGTTGCTAGTTACAAGATCTAGAGTATATTAGAAATAAATTTACTTGGGTAACTACTATATGTGGGGGAATCAAAGTAAGATTAGACAGAGTTATAGTGCCACGGAAGTGGGTGGATGTGTTTCTGGGGCTTTGAGTTTCTCATTTGAAATCGAATTTGTCGAACCATATACCTATAATGCTGGAATGGGTGCCTAAGAACAAAGTTAGATTAAAAAAAAAAACCTTCTGTTATAAGAAAGAGTGGTTGATGGATGAGGGTTATATAGCGGTGGTACAACAAGGTTGGGCAACAGAGTTCCATGATTCACCAATGTTTCGAGTCACGGACAAGATTAAGCCACAATTGGCTAATTGGGCAAAAACAACAAAAAGATCAATTTCGGGGGAAATCTCAGAAACGAAAGATAAGTTGACTGCTTTATTTGGGAAGCCTCTTATTGAAACCACTATTACATAACGACATGAATTGAACACTCGGTTGTAAGCTTTATTAGCGCATGAAGAATCATTCTGGAGGTAGAGGTCCAAGGAAAATTAGTTAAAGCTTGGGGATCAAAATACAAAATTTTTTCACCAGAAGGTTAATCAAAGACAACGTAGGAATGCTTTGCCGGGGTTGTATGATGAGGCAGGGGTATGGCATGCAGACAAGAGGGGCATAGAGACGGTGATTGTTGATTACTTCATGAAATTGTTTGATTCTCAGGGTGCGACGGATGTGTTGAAAATCATACGGGTGGTCACACTCAAAGTCACGGTTGTGATGAACCAGGAGCTTATTCAACATGTGTCCAATGAGGAAATTAAAGGGGTTTTGTTTCAAATGCGTCTAACTAAAGCTCTGGGCCCTAACGGTATATCACCAGGTTTTTATCAGAAGCATTGGGAGGCCAAGATGTGTGTGATGGGGTAAGGCATATTCTTTCATCGGGTCATATGCTTAATAAAATCAATTATACCCATGTCACTTTGATTCCGAAGAAAGTGGATCCCTCAGCGATGACTGAACTTAGGTCGATTAGTCTTTGTAATGTGATTTATAAGATATGCTCAAAGGTTCTTACTAACCATCTGAAGTCCATTCTTCCAGAAATTATATCACCATCTCAAAGTGCCTTTATACTGGGAAGGCTAATTTCTGATAATTGTTTGGTAGCCTTTGAGATTGCTCATTATATGCATAGGAAGAATAATGGGTGGAATGAGGTGATGGCGTTGAAGTTAGATATCATTAAAACCTATGATCGTATTGAATGGAGTTTCTTGAAGCAGATTATGAGAAGGTTGGGTTTCGCGGAGGAATGGATACAATGGATAATGATGTGTGTGTCTACGGTTTCTTATTCGTTCAAATTGAATGGTGAGCCTGTGGGGTGAGTGTATCTGAAATGAGGATTTCATCAAGGAGATCCCCTCTCACCTTTTCTTTTTGTCTTATGTGCGGATGGATTATCGACATTATTTGATTCTTAAAAAGCTCAAGGTCGTATTTAAGGGGGCCATCTATGTAAAGGGGCTCCAAGTGTTCATCATTTGTTATTTACGGATGATAACTTTATTTTTGCCAGAAGTTCTTTACAGGAGTGTTTACAGGTGAAAGAGTTATTGCACACATATGAAAAAGCGTCTGGGCAAGCAGTTAACCTTTCTAAAAGTAGTGTTGCGTTTAGTAGGAACTTTACGGAGTTGGATGCACAATTGTTGGCCGATTGTTTAGGGATAGAACGGGTGGAGTATCACGACCGATATCTTGGACTACCGGTGTTTGTTGGTAGGTCCAAGAAAGACGCATTTGCTTATATTAAAGATCGGTTGTGGAAAAAGTTGCACGGTTAGCGTGGTTCTTTATTGAGTAGTGCAGGTAAGGAGATTTTGATTAAAATGGTTGCTCAGGCAGTGCCTTTGTATACGATGTAGACATTCTTGCTACCTAAGTCTTTTTGTAATGAACTAAACCAAATGGTGGCTCAATTTTGTGGGGAGGAGAAGGTGGAAAACGAAGAATACATTGGGTTAAATGGAAAAAGTTATGTAAGCCGAAAAGTGAAGGGGATTTGAGGTTTAAAGATTTATATGCATTCAACCTTGTTTTGCTTGCGAAGCAAGGGTGGAGATTACTACAGCAACCTAACTCTCTTGTGGCAAGAATGTTCAAAGCCCAGTATTTTCCTACTTCTGAGTTCTTACAGGCTCCAATTAAACCTAATTCATCCTATTGTTGGCGTAGTGTGGCAGCATCTAGGCATATTATTTGTCGTGGTGCACAATAAAGGGTGAGGGATGGTTTACGAATCCATATTTGGGGTGGCTGCCACGAGAACACTTCTTCAAAGTTTTTAGCCTCATACCGATTAGGTACACCCAAAGCTTATCGTGAGATCTTTGATGGTGGAGAATGATAGGGTTTGGTGGAATTCAACTTTAGTTCGTAGTTAGTTGTTGGAGGAGGAAGCGGATTTGATTTTGAGTATACCCTTGAGTTTATTCTACCGTGCAGATTCATTGATTTGGATAAAGGAACCTAAGGGCTTGTTCTCTACTAAGAGTGCATACTTTGTGGCTCGATCGGGTCTGGGAATGAGTGGTGATGAGCCTATGGGATCGGTGATTAATGGTGATACAAGATTCATATGGAAAGCTTTGTGGCGAGCTAGGGTCCTAGGGAAAGTGAAAATTTGTGTATGGCGTGGTTATATGAATGTTTTGCCTTCCAAAGTTAATTTGAATAGCAGACGGGCAATTATGGATGATACTTGTGGTTTTTGTGATAAAGAGGCAGAGAATGTTGAACATGTTCTTCTAATGTGTTCTAAAGCGACAGCGGTGTGGTTTGGAAGTCCATTGGGCATTCGTTCTTTTCATCTAATTGAGGAAGGCTTTGGTCGTTGGTTGGAGTATACGGCACACAATGTATCCAAGGAAAGCTTTGACTTGCTTCTTGTTCTTGTTTGGAGTATTTGGAAGGTTCGTAATGAGTTCATTTGGAATATTGTTGAGGTATCTCCTTTGGATACCCAAATCAAGGCACAAACATGGTTGGCTGAGTTTAAAAAATGGAATGGGGGGCACCGCTTAACGTTTCGGCAAGAACAACTAAATGGCAGCTGCCAACCCATGGTTGGATAAAATATAATTTTGATGCATCATGGGATAAGCAGGGGTCGATTGGAAGCTGTGGGTTGGTAATGAGAAGCTCGGAGGGTAGGTTTCTGGCAGCACAGGTGAGTAGAGTGGTGGTCGTGAGATCATCGCTTCATGCAGAGGCAGCAGTTGCTAGGGCAGCAGCTTTATTCTTGTGCAGATGGGTCAAGAAGCAAGTTCAGGTAGAAGATGATACATTGTTGATGATTTCTGCCATTCAAAATGCAAGTGCAACATTTAGTGGTCATTGATGATACGAGGCGGCTTCTGCAGGACTTCAAACAATGGAAAATCACATTTGGTTGAAGAGAGAAGAATAAGGTGGCTCATCGCCTTGCGAGGTTTAGTCTTACTGTTGATTACCCGGTTTCTTGGTTTGAAGAACCTCCTGATGTAATTTCTCATTTATTATTAAAGGATAGTAATAGTAGTTAATTTGGTGCGGAACGCTCTTTTTCCCTTCGATCGGATTGAAAGCCTTAACAAGGTTTTTATCGATACCCATTGTAAGCATCATATCCTCAGTTTGTACGTATTTCAATCTTCAATAAATATCATACTCTTCTTCTTCGAAAAAAAAAAAAAAACACAACAATATAAAACTTGCCATTAATGTTTCAAACGCATCTTACACACCCCTCACAAAACTCACGCTTCGCAAAAACAAAGCTATTGGACCACAAAAGACGGCCCAATTTTTTAGCCCCTCGCTAGCCCAGGGGAGGCTAATATTATCTGCAACTAAATTACTATTCGCCACTTGCAAAAACAATGTAGCAATACAAAATGCCAACCGGCGCCTTTGACCATAATCCCGTTTTCCAGTAAAATCCAACACTTTTTTTTAAATTTTTTTATTTTAGGTAAAAAAATCCAAAACATATTAAAAGATGACTTCATCATTCATCAAGCCATGTATGTAGAGTCGTAGACTTGTGCCGACACAAGCGCTTACATCACTTCATTAGTGTAAGAAAAAAAAGAAATTTAACGAAAAACTCCTGCTACTATTTATTTTAACGAAAAATCATATTTTTAAATTAAAAAGTCAATTATGGTACTAATCACTTTATTCTTTATTTTATTCTTATTGTTAAAACTCAAAGTTTTCAAGTCATTTTCGTTAATTTTCCTTTAAGAAAATAGATAATCTTTAAATAAGATAAGAAAAATATCTTATACAAGATTAAAAACTAATTTTAGTCCCTAAATTCTATTTAATGTCATTCAATGTCTTTTTCTTATATAATTTTTTTTAAGAAAAATATTGTAATTTTTAATACACATTTGAATTCAAATGAATTAGTTTTTTTTTTTTTTTTGACATTTTGCATTTAGGCTAAATTGGATTAATGGTTCCCGTGGTGATAGAGTAATCGGAAGATAGCCTACGTGGTGAAAAACTTCGGATTTAAACCCTCATAATGAAGTCCTTTAGGATTCAAGCCCAAAATTAACATTTTCGTCAACTCTCTTTTTAAACCTATTCTGCCTTCTTAACCAAAAGCGAAAAAAATCCATTCAGTCAAGGATATGAATCCTTTGCTCCATGCTTCAATTTCATTCAAAACTCTTTTGTCCACCAAAGCGACTAGGTATTTTTTATGCATAACTAGCCAATCCACGTAAAAATAAAATTGAAAATTTTGGTTATCATTTCTTATGTGGGAGCTTTAATTGGATTGCTTGTTTGTTATTTCATAGGAATCTGGATTATGTCGAGTAATAAAACATGGTATGCTCATAGAAATCTTGATAGTGCTGCATAGCTACCAGATGTAGAAGTGTTGACCATAAAAATTACAAAGCCTACATGACGCACAGGCCGAGTAACTAATGAGCTAACTACGTCATTCGGTTGATGCAGGGCGTGCCAACTCGTCGACCGAGCTCGGCCAAGGAGTAAAATTTGTTGATGTTGCGTTGAGCGCGTTGCTGACTTCTTTATCTTGCGATTGTGGTCGAGGAAGGAACAAATCTCAGCCTTTGGATTCTCGAGCCTGAAGACAAGGCTGCTAATTCTGCGAAGTTCACGAACCGTCGGCGCCGGATTCGGTCACAGTGATTATATTCGTGAGAGTATAAGCACGCTGAATCGACACCAGACTATATGGACATAAGTACTCAAATGTGATGTATGTCTTGATGGTAAATGTGGTTCAGTCGTCAGAATGCCAAACTCTGAAACTCACTTGTGAATATCCAATCATAAAATCACTCGGCGTTCAATGTGCCGAATGTCGTAACTCATAACACCTTACTTCGCCGAGAAGGCTAATAAGATGACCTTTGCCAATAAGGATTCGGAAGCCCTTCTCGACCGAGACTTGGATAGGTAACCAGTCGACCTCGACGCAGTGCTGTTTATCCAAACTGAAGATGCGCTTCTGTTGGCTGATTCTATGGCAACAATGCTGTTTATCCAAACTAAAGGTGTTCGCCGGTTGCCTTCACAATGCTGTTTATCCAAACTGAAGATGTGTTGACGAAAAAGAAAAAAAAATAATCTCAAAGTGTTTGAGAGGTTTGCGCAGGGCAATTATGTGTTGAATTAAAGGTGGCTTGAATGATGCACTCTACTCTCTATTTATAGCAACAAATCCTCCTTAAGATCAAGTCGAAACCATATTCAGATTAGGACTTTTTATTTTGTTCCAACTCTATCTCGAACAATCCTACTCCTATTAGGACTTTGAACTCACCCCTCTTTTGAGGCCGTATTCATTGCAGGTCGAGAATCCGTATTGCACTAGGCCTTTTCATCGTATTGGGACTTCTTCGACCCATCTGCTTATCCAAACTACTCCTTCTTACAATATGACTCGACCATCTTTACTGAACGGCCCGGGACCTCCAAGCAGGCCATAGTATATTTGGAAAAGTTTTGGGCCGAACATAAACCCACACTTGGCCTAATAATATTATTTTGGGCCCAAACAAGAAGGTACTGCTTAATAGTGCGAAGTTAACTAGCTCAATGACCCACTGGCCCTCAAACATCTAACAAATGACAGTATTTCATCATCCAAAACAGGACCAACCAAAACTCAGTAATCCTTTTTGTTGGAATCACCCGTCAAGTTGTTCATGTTTAGGCTTGGAACCTGCAGTTGTTTCAACTTTCAACTGCCCAATCTCAGGAGGGATTTTACCTGAAATCTTATTACCGCTCATTCTCATTTGATGATTTGTTCATCAACAATGGCATGAACAACGAAGGGAACCCGAAGAGATAAAGAGATAGAAATAAAGGGAGGGGGAGAGAGAGAGAGGAGGCAAGTCGAAAGTGTGTCGGGGGTGGGGGACATCTTAATGGAGAGTAGATGAAAATGTCAATTTTGGACTTGAATCCTAACGGTCTTTACCACAAGGGTTTAAATCAAATTTTTTTTACCGTCGGGCTATCTTCCGACTATCCTATCACTATGGAAACTATTAATCCAATTTCGCCTTGCATTTATATATAAGAAAATATTTTGGTTGACACTTTTCAATACACTTATGTTTTTTTTTTTTTTTTGCATATTTTCTTGTCTGCCTTTAATTTATTACAATATATTTAGATACGGACATTTCGATACACTAGCTTTGTATAATATGTTTAGATACGAACATTTATGTACACTAATTTGGTATAATATATTTAGATACAGTTTTGGCACACCAATTCAGTATAATATGTTTAGGTACGAACTTTTCATTACACTTATGTTACGGACATTTAGGTACACTAATTCGGAGAAGTTAAACAAAATTAATGAATTAAAATATGTATAATAATAAATTTAAAATTTAATGTGGAGACATCAAATATGATATGCATTAAATAGAAAAACAAAAATATAATATAAATTTGAATTAAGTACACATTAAATAGACTAAAATTAATACATAATCTAACACCGTATTGAATTTTAATTTTCTTCAAAGATTAAAGTTTTAAAAAAAAAAGAACTTTAACAAAAAGCTCCCGGTACTGTTCATTTTAAAGAAAAAAACCACATTTTTACACTAAAAGTCAATCATGGTACTATTTATTTTATCCTTTATTTTGTCCGTTTCGTTAAAACTCAAAGTTTTCAAGCCATTTTCATTAGTTTTATTTTAAAAAAATCGCATGTGTGTGAGAACTTAGCCCATTAGTCATTACTGTCACATCCCGGCCCGGGGCAGATCACTTCCCGGGCCCGCTCCACCACCGTAGCACGATATTGTCCGCTTTGGGCTTACCATTCCTTCACGGTTTTGTTTTTGGGAACTCACGAGCAACTTTCCAGTGGGTCACCCATCATGGGATTGCTCTAGCCCCCTTCTCGTTTAACTTCGGAGTTCCTACGGAACCCGAAGCCAGTGAGCTCCCAAAAGGCCTCGTGCTAGGTAGGGATGGGATATACATATAAGGATCACACCCCTGGGCGATGTGGGATGTCACAATCCACCCCCCTTAGGGGCCCGACGTCCTCGTCGGCACACACGCGACCAGGGTTAGGCTCTGATACCAAATGTCACATCCCGGCCCAGGGCGGATCACTTCCCGGGCCCGCTCCACCATCGTAGCACGATATTGTCCGCTTTGGGCTTACCATTCCCTCACGGTTTTGTTTTTGGGAACTCACGAGCAACTTTCCAGTGGGTCACCCATCATGGGATTGCTCTAGCCCCCTTCTCGCTTAACTTCGGAGTTCCTACGGAACCCGAAGCCAATGAGCTCCCAAAAGGCCTCGTGCTAGGTAGGGATGGGATATACATATAAGGATCACACCCCTGGGCGATGTGGGATGTCACAATTACCATCCCTTTGGAGGTGCTATACCTATTTATATTATCTCGTATATATCCCCTCCCTTTATGTATCTAAATTTCTTATCTTCAATTAAAAAAAATCTGGTACTAGATTACATATTCAATCTAATCCCTTGAAGTGTACTTTTATTAAAATTTATGTTCTATTTTTTTATATTTAACTGTATCTTTATTTAATGTCTCCACATTCAAATTTTAATTTTTTTTAATATGCAAATATTAGTTCTTTCAATTAGAAATGAACATGACAAAAAAATTATAAATGAACATAAATGAGAAAATACTAAAACAAATTAGTGACACAGAAATATGTAAATACATAAGTGTACAAAAATATCTGTCTCGAAATATATAAAGTCGACTTCTTTGACTTTTTTGTATCGAAATGTTTGTACCTAAATGTTTTTACCAAAATATATTATAATAAACCTAAATGTATGTACCAAAATGTACATAACAAAATGTATTATATTGAATTAATGTATCTAAATGTCAATACCGATATGTGTGTTCCAAAATGTAAGTACCAAAATATATTATATTAAAGTAATGTACCTAAATGAAGAACAAAGAAATTGTATTATATTATATTAAAAAAAATTAGTTTACCTTAATGTAGACATCAAAACATATTGTGATGAAATAAATGAAATTGAAAATTAAATTAATTAATACGCTAAAATAGGAAGAAAAAGAAAAATATAACTAATAAATGAAATGATTTAATGTGTCATAGACGAAAATTAGATTTTAATTTTACAAAAAGTTACAGTCTAAAACTCATTTTTTAAGGCTTAAAATGAAGTTTTCTAATAATATTTCTGATTTTTCTCTGTTTTTGGGGGAAAGAGAGAGGGGTGAAAGAAGTTAATTAGTTAGTAAAGAATGGCAGGAAATTATGATGAATATGATGGCGCCATTTTGGTGAAGAATCTTTACTTGTCCTGTGATTCCTGCATGCGAGGCGTTAAGCACAGCGACGCCTCCACCACTGCCCAAGATCGCATTGTTTTCTTTGCCACCGGCCAAGTAAGTGATCACATTACTCGCTGAACTATACATTGCTTTTCTTTTTCTTATTACGAAACTAATATTCCTTAACGTACTACCAGCCAATCGTTGGATATGGAGTTTGTAAAGTTGTAGATTCTAAACATCCAGACTTCAAGGCGGGTGATTTAGTTGGGGCGTCACAAAATGGGAGGAGTACACTCTCATCACTAACACGGAAAGTTTCTTCAAAATCCACCACACCGATGTGCCTCTTTCCTACTACAATGGAATTTTAGGTCCGTGTACATGTAATTCACTCATTCATTCTTATAGAATTATCTGCTCATCTTTACACATGCATATTTAGTACTTGTAACTCTTTACAAATGACTGTCGTTATATAGGTATGGCTGGCATGACTGCTTATGCTGGTTTATACGAAGTTTGTAAACCTAAGAAAGGAGACAAAGTGTACATCTCATCCGCATTTGGCGCTGTTGGTCAGATCGTCTGCCAATTTGCCAAACTCATGGGTTATTATGTTGTTGGAAGTGCTGGAAATCAAGAAAAGGTACCGACCCCACTTAGTTATTTAATCACAAGTTATTATGTTGTTGGAACTGCCCGATGCAGTGCTCATGAACATGAGACTTCATGGCCGCATTGCCGTGTGCGGGCTGATCTCGCAATACAACTTCGAGGAGCATGAAGGAGTCCAAAATTTAATGCATCTGATTTACAAGGGCATTCGTATGGAAGGGTTTTTTGTGTTTGACTTCTGCCATCTGTATCCCAAGTTCTTGGATCTTGTGGTGCTCTACATCCGAGAAAACAGGATCACTTAAGTGGAAGACATAACTCAAGGCCTTGAGAATGGTCCTGCATCACTCGTTGGCCTTTTCTCTGGCCGCAATGCTGGAAAAGGAGTTCTTCTAGTTGCTGGCGATTAATCCCTAATTAATAAGTTCCTAAATCTAATTTTTCCATGAGTTGGGTTATTCATTGTTAGTAAATTTGGTTCAATTTCAGTCAGCTGTTTATTGTATTTAGTTGCTTTTGATTAATGAGTGAATGTTTCCTGTTCAATGGGAAATAAGAAGTGTCATTGTGTTTGTTTGTAATCATAAGTGTTTATATGGTTTGGAGAGGAGTTAACATTCTCTTTGGATTGAATGTGACAAGTGCCTCGACGTTTATCGTTTGATTAGGCAAATTGATGTACCATTCTCTCTTCCATGCATATTTGGTTTTCTCAAATTTATCGCAAAGGACATCATATGGTGGATTGCTTGCAAACTATGGTGTAGATCATGTTGGGGTTCATTGGTGAGATTCTTTCCGCCGTGCATGTGCGGTTGCATTTTTTTTTTTCAATCATAATTGCAACTTCAAACATCTTTTACTTTCCATAGTGTTAAAAGCGAATCTCACATTGGGGAAAGAAAGGTTAGCTGACCACTAAGGGGCGGGAGGGATCAGCTAACCCTCCTAACTATGACAAACCTCAATGGAAGACTTAAGTTATGCCCCTTTAAAGCTTAGAGTTGTCCTTGAGATATGCCCTGCTTGATGAAATGCCTCAATGAACATTAGGTATGGCAGGGCAGGGCATTTTGTGCAACTCCTTTGTTGCTGATACAAAGTCTCTTTTGCTGCTGATCCGCTGCTTTGAACGTAGCGAAACCAAGTCATTTTATATATATATATTTTTTTTTTGAACAAATATATGTATGCATATTTTTAATAATAAGACCTGACCACTTAAAAAAATAAAAATAAAAAATAAAACTTTAGCTTCTAGTCTAGACATATATAAAACCCAAATCTTTAAAATCAAAATTTTTACCAAATCCCAACCCCAATTCCAGACCGTATAAAATTCCAATTTTCTTGCATTGATAATGAAGCTATAATACAACATTTTCAAATACAAAATCGTGCCGTAAAATTGTTGCTTCTTTAATTCAACTAATCTGACGGCCGAAAAATTAGAAGGGTGTGTGAGAAGTAAAACGGGGTGTGCAGATATCACACCCCTTGATTTTGTGGTGGAACCTCAACTTTTTTTCAACAAAATTTTTTTATATAAAAAAAGGAAAAAAAGAAGAAAGAAGGAATTGATGAAAAAAAACAACACATAGATACCCTTGAAGCGGAGAAAAATTTGGAAAATGGGGTCCGTAACGTCCGTTCACGCTATTTGTATGGCATTTCTTATAAAAACATGACTCTCTTACAAAATAGCCCATTCAATTTGTCAAAGCTGCCCTTTAATAAGGCAGCTCTACTAATATCTTCCTCTTTAATATGCCTTATACTCAAATTTTTATGGACGATAAATTGTAAAATAGTACAGAAAAGTGATCATCACCAGAAGTCCAAAAAGCTTGCACTACTCGGCAAGAACAAAAAATAAAGACGGTTCCATAAAGGTAACAATCATAGAATAAAGAAGACAAAAAGGATTTGGCAAATGACTTGATTTGACATTAATTTTTGACATTCTGACCAAAAGATAACTTGTTTTAGTTCGATTACGATGCAACAAACAACACAGTGTGATTAAGTGAAATTGTCATGGTTTAATTTGGACATCACACCTGTAAAAGCTAGCTAGCTTGATTGTACTAATTTATTACGCAACCAAAATTCACCACATTCCAACACAACAAAACACCCCAGTTACCTCTTCCCTCTCGTAAGCAATTACGTGACTGAAAAGAAAAAGTCATATTGTTTGAGAAACGTGACTAAAAGAAGCTGCAGAATGTGCTATAAATATAGCTTAAATACATTATCTGCTAATAACCAGCAGATCAGGAAACAAACTACAAATTTTGCTCATACCGCAGCTTAAGACTCGAAGAGGGAAAGACAAATTAGGCCCTAATAAGTTGCTATATAGCAATGGCACAAGTGATGAGCAACAAGCAGGTGCTTCTGAGGGACTTCGTTAATGGCCGGTCTCCGACGGAATCAGACATGTATGTCACAACTAATAGCATAAGTTTGAAGGTTCCTCCACAAGATTCAAACGCGGTTTTGGTGAAGAACCTCTACTTGTCCTGCGATCCCATGATGCGATTTCTTATCATGAAATCAGATCAGAGAATGAGTAAATACATTTATCCTTCTCCTGGCTCTGTAAGTCATGTTTTTACTATCACTTTTTAACAGTCTACACATTCTTAATTTTTTAAAACTTGATGGAAATTTTGGTGCAAGTAAAATCAATGAAAATTCCCTTATTTTGAATACAGCCAATTTGTGGATATGGCGTGGCTAAAGTTTTGGATTCAAGTCATCCAGAATTTAAAGAAGGTGACTTGGTATGGGGGCTAACCAAATGGGAAGAGTACAGCCTCCTCCCAAACCCTGAAAACCTCATCAAAATCCACCACACTGACGTACCCCTTTCCTACTATACTGGAATTCTCGGTAAGTATAGTAATTTCTCATGCACGCGTGCATATAATGACTATTTTGGTGCACTATAAAACTTGCTGGATGCTCATGCAGGTATGGCCGGTAAGACTGCGTATGCGGGTTTCTTTGAAGTATGTCGACCTAAGAAAGGAGAGTACGTTTTTGTGTCCGCAGCATCTGGTGCAGTAGGTCAGCTTGTCGGACAATTTGCAAAATTGGCGGGTTGTTATGTCGTTGGAAGTGCTGGGAGTAAAGAAAAGGTTGATCTGCTGAAGAACAAGATAGGGTTCGATGAGGCTTTCAATTACAATGAGGAGCATGATTTAGACGCAGCTTTGAAAAGGTACTTTCCTCAAGGAATCGACGTCTACTTTGAGCATGTTGGCGGGAAACTGCTCGACGCCGTGCTGCTCAACATGAGAGAACACGGTCGCATGGCCATGTGCGGAATGATTTCGCAGTACAATCTTCCCGAGCCTCAGGGGATTAAAAACGTGACGCAGATTATTTTGAAGCGGCTGCATATACACGGATTTACTCATCGCGATTACGATCACATTGTCCCCGAATACTATGAGTTTGTGCTGCCATACATCCGACAAGGGAAATTGGAGTATGTGGAAGACATAGTTGAAGGCCTCGAGAATGGTCCGGCAGCCTTTGTTGGACTTTTCAATGGTCGCAACGTTGGAAAACAAGTGGTTGCACTTGCTGGCCACTGATTTACATTCACCTCGTCCCACTCTATCCATCTATCTATGGTTACTGGTTAACTCGGTTTGTGGCCTTCATTTTAGTTGTTCCTTGTGCATTGTAAAAAAAATAATAATAAGAGCTTTCTATCTTTTGGAAATAAATTTTGAGTTATAACTTAGGAACCTCCTAAGTGATAGAATTTGTATTTTCATACGTCACGTTTTGGGTTTGATTTCTAGCTCTAGTAAAATCACACGATAATGGTCAGGAAAGAGGCTAAAATGCCTCTGTGAGTTTTCTCGATCCTCTGAAAAGTAGACTGTCATGACAAAGCTACTAGATAGTTCCCTTTTAAAAAAAAACGGATAACATTTCTAGGCCTAAATGTAATGTTGTAGTTTTGTTTAGGTTGTAGGCCCATTTCACAAAAACAATCTTTTACTTAATATTGAATAGTAACTTCGCGTAAGGTCACATATTATGCACGCATGAAGTTAAAAGAATTTTTTTTTTTTTCAAAAAAAAAAAAAAAGAGAAGCGAAGATTGTTATTTTAGGAGAATAAAAAAAAAATAAAAAAAAAAAAGTAGTCCATACGGAAGTACACATAATTATGATGATGCTTTTATGTAATGGGAAATTTAAATTTAAATTTACAAAGTATAATTTGAATTTGAAAATTGTGGCTGTGATATGTCCAATATATGGAAAAAGAAAAAGGAAATTGTAATTGTGAAACCTGTGATGTTGAACGAGCAACAAAGTTGGAATGGAAGAGTCTCGACTCTCCTCGCGGACTCGCGGCCTTAATTTGTTCTAATCTCACACGTGTCAAGAATATACACTCACAGCGGCTCCGAGCTACGAGACGCCCGCATCACGCCATTGCCTACCTTAATATTCTTGGCTTTCCGCCGCTTCCAATTCCCATTCCCATCGATTTGCAACCACCACCAGCAGCATTGCTCAAATCGCCCTCCGCCTACACAGAGAGAGATAGATAGAGATAGAGAGAGAGAGAGAGAGAGAGGACCAATCTCAATGGCGGCGAGTACAGAGGGAGTGATCAGCAACAAACAGGTGATACTGAAAGACTATGTGACTGGCTTCCCCAAAGAATCTGACACGCAACTCACCACCGCCACCACCAAGCTCAAGCTTCCAGAAGGTTCCAAAGGGGTTCTGGTGAAGAACCTCTACTTGTCCTGCGACCCTTATATGAGAAGCCGCATGACCAAGCGTGAACCTGGCGCCAGTTATGTTGATTCCTTCAACGCCGGTTCGGTCAGTCACTGTATATATTATCTTACATCTCTCTCTAATTATTTTATTATTTTTAGTGTAATTTCTTCGTTTTAACTAGGGAACTAGATTTTATTTAGTCTACAAATTTAGTCTCCTTATCATTACGCTTTAACTATCTGCCTCTAGAGTCTCTGCCTGCCTTTTTAATAATTTGTTTCAAATCAAAGTTGAATACTTTTATATCTCTAGGTTAGGATAATTGGTAACGTGGTGTGCCCTTCCACTTTTATTCAATTTCAAAATTAGGTGCTCTGTAATTTAGGGTTGTTCAATTGGGATTAGAGAGATTTTAATGAATTTATAAATTCATGAATTTTGACGAAGTTTAATTGATTTATAAAGATTTTATCTAAAATTTTGAGTGAATTATCTCGAATGCTCAGGGAGATATGTGAAATTTGAGCATGTTTAAAATATACGGAGAAATCTCTCTAATTCTCTCGAATTTCGTAACTTTTTAAAATCATTTAAAATCAATTTCTAATGAAATAAACTTGAAATATTATAACATCCTTTATAATTTGATTGAATACACTTAGATTTCAGAGAATCACTTAAAATCACGATTGAATACCTTAATTAGAATACTGTATTGTAAAATATATAAATAAAATTGAATCCTTGAGGCATTTCTCATGTAATACTAGTAGTGTAGTACAAAAGGAACTGAGGAGGAACCCAATTAGTAATCTTGTTTTGTAGATAGCCTTTTCGTTCGGATGGTGTAATCCAAATTTATCTTGTTTGTGGTTTTGGGGCTGTTTTAATAATTTATATAGTTTGAGACAACTTGTATTTCGCGGTTTTTGATGATACAATGCTATATTTATATCAGTTATATCTTATCAATACTGAGACATAGCTTCCTTATTAATTGGCATTCTGTCCAACAAAAAAGCTTTGTTTATGCTATGTACAAATCATAAAAAGGATAGCATCTATTCGATGTTGTAGTTTTATTTGACGTGTTTGATTATTGAAATGCTGGTGTGGCAGCCTATAGTCGGATATGGAGTCGCCAAAGTTTTGGAATCCGGGGATCCCAAGTTTAAGAAAGGCGACTTGATTTGGGGAATGACCGGGTGGGAGGAATACAGTGTCATCACTGCAACAGAGTCTTTGTTTAAGATTCAGCACACTGATGTGCCTCTCTCTTACTATACTGGAATTCTTGGTATGTTGCTATATATTGGCTATTGCTATTTTCCTTGCCTTTGGATTTATTTTTTTTAATTTTGTTCTCCCACAAGCAGCCATCTCAAGGTCTCTATCTTCTATGATGGTAATTGAAAATAGCGAGCTAAGGAACCTGAACTTCCCAAGGGCCTAACACGTTGGATGAAATTCGTGAATCATTTTTGTATGTCATGGATTGTATTGAATTCTTGTTGCATGTTTGAGTACCGTAGTTTCATTGGACTATTCTCATGCTAAATTCAGGAGTGAATAGATTGTGTCGTAATAATCTTTTTATTAAAAGTAGCATTTCCTCATGGAAGGATTCTGTATGGTTGTATATGTCCCTAGTTGTGATCTGCCTCCACTACAGTGACCTCTATTATACTACTTGAAGTGAACTGATTTGTTAATTCTCAAATCTCCTTGTAAACTAGATCTTTACAAACCGATGTCCCATTTTCTTTTCATAATTAGTAATTTGATTTGGAAGTACAGAAATTATTTAGCATAACGTAATTCTACTTCAATTGGTCATATGGATCTGTAGCATTGTTCTCAGATTGAATGCAATTGTTGAAGCGATCCATCCTAATTAATTCACCCAAATATTCAGTTATATGGCTTTGTAATGCATGATATATGTACTTGATGCTCAATGCTCATCAATGTATTCATTTTATGTAGGTATGCCTGGAATGACTGCTTATGTTGGGTTTTATGAGATCTGCAATCCTAAGAAGGGAGAGACAGTCTTCGTTTCAGCAGCATCTGGAGCAGTAGGTCAGCTTGTTGGCCAATTTGCAAAGTTGTTGGGTTGCTATGTTGTTGGAAGCGCTGGAAGCAAAGAAAAGGTGAGTTATGGTCGATTCCAATTATATCTTAGTTGGCATTTCTGTGATTGCAACTCCATTGGATGATTATCCTTGGTTTAGAAACACGAGTTAGTGATGTGTGCCAAATTTGTTACCGGAAACGTTTTGACTAATAGAAAACAGGAAAATAAGAGAGAACATGTTGGAAAGTAAAGATATTGGTGACCCTTTATCTTCATAATCAAGTCAGTAAAATTCAGCTTTAAGCTGCTGCCTCATCTGGTTGGCAAAATGTTCATATCATATGAAATCGTAAGCATTGCAACTTAGAAAATCGCACAGAATGTGCGTGTATGAGCTTTTCTGTTCTCATTCTACAATTTACGTATTGCAAATGACTATTTTATACCCATTCTTGGCATATTTTAATAGTATTGTATCATTTCCGAGTTTAGGTTGATCTGCTGAAGAACAAGTTTGGGTTTGACAACGCTTTCAATTATAAAGAAGAACCTGATTTGGATGCAGCTTTAAAAAGGTCAGTTGATCAGAAACAAACTATTATTTTAAAGCTTTAACTTATGTCTTAATTACAAGGGGAAAGTCCAATAAAAGGCATTAGCAATCTCTAACATCATCATGATTTAGTGATTTAGCCGCCAATCCTAAAACAGAGAAAGAGTAAATTGAAATGTGCAACAGTGTGAGCATGTGGCTGTTGACGAGAAACTCATGTCTTTGTCCTCTTTGTAGATATGTTCCATGGTTTTCGGTGTTTGCTTAGTCTAAATGTGTGATTTTCTCACCAGGTACTTTCCTGAAGGCATTGACATATACTTTGAAAACGTTGGGGGGAAAATGCTTGATGCGGTGCTACAGAACATGAGGGTCCATGGCCGGATTGCAGTTTGTGGGTTGATATCGCAGTACAACCTTGACGAGCCTGAAGGTTGTCGCAATTTAATGTATCTGATCATTAAACAGGTTCGCATGCAAGGTTTCCTGGTTTTTAGTTACTACCATCTTTACGAGAAGTTTCTTGAAATGGTTCTGCCGGCGATAAAAGAAGGGAAGATAACGTATGTGGAAGACGTGGTGGAAGGACTTGAGAGCGCTCCAGCCGCTCTGATAGGGCTCTATGCCGGCCGCAATGTAGGAAAGCAGGTGGTTGTAGTTTCCTGTGAATGATTTCATCAGGCTCTCCATGCGTCCGAAATATCACCCTTTACCCATACGGTGTAATCGTCTCGTGTGAAATGCAAATGCTTTGACATTTATCCCCACGAGAACTGTGCTATAAATAAATGTGTTTTGACTTCCTTAATGATATCAAGTACTAAGTTTGGTAGATCTTTCAATTGTGTAAGAGCTTTTATTTTTTATTTTTTATTTTTTTTAAATAAATGATATTATCTACAGTAAATGGAAGGGGTAGCTTTACAATATGCTAGTAATAATGTGGTTCAAATTTACTTTTGACGAGAATCGAACTTAACACCTTTTATTTATAAGCGAAAGAAAATACTACTAGATCTTAATTCTAAGTGGCATGTTAAACGAACATTGACTTTTCTTTTTTCTTTTTTCTTTTTAGCAAACGGACCCTCCTTGTCAAAATATTGAACGAGCAAACAAGTAGGAAAGGATAACTTAATTTGTCCTAATCTCACACGTGTAAAGAATATAGACACACAGTAGCTTTCGGCTAAAGGACGTATTACGACAATTCTTGCATAGTACATTTTCATGTATGTTATGGTTTAAGTAGTTTTGTAGAGAAGTCTAGGTCAAAAACCACCGGCAAAAAAACACTTGTCATTTAGTTTTAATTATTGAAATTTAATGAATTCTCTTTTCCGAATCTCATTGGGTTCTTTGATACAACACGTAAACACTTTAATTTTCATGATTATTTTATGATCCTATTCTTTCTTTTTACTCTTTTAACTTTTTATTACGATCCATTTTCTTGTTTGACAAAAGGTTCATTTATATACAATAATCGGATTGTAGCGGGTATAGTTTAGTGGTAAAAGTGTGATTTATTCTATAATCCTTTATATAGTTAAGGGGTCTTTCTATGACATTGCATACTTTAAGAGCATTTTTATAGAAGACGTCGAATTCAAAATTTCAAAATTTTAATTTGATAGAAAAGGTGTATCGTTTGAAGAAGGCTTTGTATGGCCTCAAGCAAGCACCACGAGCTTGGAACTCAAGGATTGATAACTACCTTCACCAAAATGGATTTCAGAAATGTCCATACGAGCATTCAGTTTACATGAAGAATGGTGCAAAAGGGGAGTTCTTAATTATTTGTCTCTATGTAGATGACTTGTTGTTTACAGGAAACAATGAAGCAATGTTCTGTGAGTTCAAGCAATCCATGTTCAGTGAATTCGAGATGACTGACAACGGATTAATGTCATACTTTCTTGGCATAGAAGTGAAGCAAGGAAGTGACGGTATCTACATCTCTCAACAAAAGTACATGAGAGATATATTGGAGAAATTCAATATGGACAAGTGCAATATTGTCAACACTCCAGTTGCAACTGGATTGAAGCTGTCCAAGGAAGGAGAAGGTGAGTTTGTAAACTCAACCGTGTACAAAAGCTTGGTTGGAAGCCTAAGGTACCTTACAATCACAAGACCTGATATAGTTTATGGTGTTGGACTCGTGAGTCGATACATGGAAACACCAAGGGAGTCTCATTGGCTGGCCGCCAAGAGAATTTTGAGGTACATAAGAGGTACTCTAAACTATGGTCTATTTTATAATTTTGGTGAAGATGCAAAATTATTTGGTTATTCAGATAGTGATTGGGGAGGTGACCAAGATGAAAGGAAAAGCACAACTGGCTATGTGTTTTTTCTAGGATCAACAACTTTCTCATGGACTTCAAAGAAGCAATCAATTGTTGCTTTGTCATCATGTGAAGCCGAGTATGTTGTTGTAGCCTCAACCGTGTGTGAGGCAATTTGGTTAAGAAATCTGTTGAAGTCAGTGTGTCATCCACAAGTGGAATCGTCTGTGATTCATGTGGATAACATGTCTGCAATCAAACTTGCAAAGAATCCAGTTCAACATGGAAGGAGTAAGCACATTGATAAGGTTCCATTTTCTAAGGGACCATGTGAAGCAAAAGACAATTGAGCTTGTCTATTGTCACACGAAGGAACAAGTGGCATACATCTTCACTAAGCCATTACCAGTTGAATCATTCCGGCTGTTACGTGAAATGCTAGGCAAGAAGGCGTTTTGATTTGAGGGGGCGTGTTGGAAATTCAAATAAAAACAGGCTGTAAAAGGTTGCTTCTAGCTGTTAGTTTCTTTACAGGTTGTATCCACACATGCTGCAACTACAAAGACTAAAGTTTCCTCCATGTGCTAGCTGAAATGGTGATGAAAGACAGCAAGTGTGCTGCCATGTGATGTGCTAGCAGGAAGACAGCAGTGTGCTGCAATGTATTAGCCGAAAGAGTGTTGATTGCAAGCTGGAAAGATAGCTGCATATGTGTGCTAGACTGTCCAAAGTTCCTGCATGTGTTTTAAAGGGTGTAAAGATGTTAAACACCCCATTTATTGCATGTGTTGTTGCATTGTTTATCAATTTCTGTTTTGTATAAATAGGCCATCTTGCTAAGCTTTATGGCATCCCATCCAAATCCCATTTCCATTCTCATTTTCAGCTTGTAAGCTTTAAGAGTTGTAAACTCTTCTAATATTTCAAAGTGTTTGTTATCACCAAGCTTGCTACTTCTTTCATATATCAAAGTCCAAGTGTTTTACCAAAGCTTGTTGCTTCCCTCCTTTCTCTATTTCTTTGTCCAATTTTATTGAGAGTGAAAATGAGAGGTGTGATAGAGTTTGTAAACTTATCACCCACATATTTTGGTATTGAGTTAGTAAACTCTTTTTGAATACCAACAGTGTAATCGTCTCGTGTGAAATGCAAATGCTTTGACATTTATCCCCACGAGAACTGTGCTATAAATAAATGTGTTTTGACTTCCTTAATGATATCAAGTACTAAGTTTGGTAGATCTTTCAATTGTGTAAGAGCTTTTATTTTTTATTTTTTATTTTTTTTAAATAAATGATATTATCTACAGTAAATGGAAGGGGTAGCTTTACAATATGCTAGTAATAATGTGGTTCAAATTTACTTTTGACGAGAATCGAACTTAACACCTTTTATTTATAAGCGAAAGAAAATACTACTAGATCTTAATTCTAAGTGGCATGTTAAACGAACATTGACTTTTCTTTTTTCTTTTTTCTTTTTAGCAAACGGACCCTCCTTGTCAAAATATTGAACGAGCAAACAAGTAGGAAAGGATAACTTAATTTGTCCTAATCTCACACGTGTAAAGAATATAGACACACAGTAGCTTTCGGCTAAAGGACGTATTACGACAATTCTTGCATAGTACATTTTCATGTATGTTATGGTTTAAGTAGTTTTGTAGAGACGTCTAGGTCAAAAACCACCGGCAAAAAAACACTTGTTATTTAGTTTTAATTATTGAAATTTAATGAATTCTCTTTTCCGAATCTCATTGGGTTCTTTGATACAACACGTAAACACTTTAATTTTCATGATTATTTTATGATCCTATTCTTTCTTTTTACTCTTTTAACTTTTTATTACGATCCATTTTCTTGTTTGACAAAAAGTTCATTTATATACAATAATCGGATTGTAGCGGGTATAGTTTAGTGGTAAAAGTGTGATTTATTCTATAATCCTTTATATAGTTAAGGGGTCTTTCTATGACATTGCATACTTTAAGAGCATTTTTATAGAAGACGTCAAATTCAAAATTTCAAAATTTTAATTTGATAGTTGATTCAGTAATTTGACATATTGTCTATATTTTTCTTTCACTCAATATGCGAAAATTTATTGCTTCATTTATGTTTTTTTTATAAATAAAAATAATAAAAATTGAGTTGTTAATTTAAAAATAATAATATAATAAAAATAATAAGGCAAGTGGATGTCTTTAGAAATTACAAAAAATTATATTTGAAGGTAGTTTCAAATTTCACGTTTCTTTGTCAGCTTAGTTTTATTTTTCATGTTAATTTTGATATTTCGGTTGGAGAAAATGATAAGTAATTTATTATCGTTATATATTTTTGACTTTCCACCGCTTCCAGTTCCCATTCCCATTCCCATCGATTTGCAATCATCAGCAGCAGCATTGCATATATCGTCTTACGCGTACAGAGAGAGAATCAATCTCAATGGCGGCGAGTACAGAGGGAGTGTTCAGCAACAAACAGGTGGTACTGACTCTACTGAGAGACCATGTGACCGGCCGGCTTCCCCAAAGAATCTGACATGCAACTCACCACCGCCACCACCAAGCTCAAGCTTCCAGAAGGTTCCAAAGGGGTTATGGTGAAGAACCTCTACTTGTCCTGCGACCCTTTTATGAGAGGCCGCATGACCAAGCGTGAACCGGGCACCAGTTACGTCGATTCCTTCAACGCCGGTTCGGTCAGTCACTGTATATATTATCTTATATGATTTTAGTGTGATTTCTTCTTTTTGACTTTCTGCCTCTACAGGCTCTGACTGCCTTACTAATAATTTGTTTCAAATCAAAGTTGAAAACTTTAGGTTAGGCTAGGGCGTGCCCTTTCCCTTTTATTCAAGTTCGAATTGGGTGCTTGAGCAGTTTAGAATATTGTGTTGCAGAAAAAAATAATCCATGAGATTGTTAAAATTCATCGCTGTTTTTTAGATTTAAAATCGATAGAAGCGGTGATCTTACACCATCAATAATTTTGGTTCTATGACAATTTAAAGGAGAAGTTGATTTTGACAAAAATACTCAATTTAACAGGGATTACCTCACAGAACACCAAATGATTGGCGGTGGACAATCTCAGAGGCCCCTTCTATCGATTTTAAATCTGAGGAACCAAAATGCGAAGTTATGTCAATCTCATGAACCATTTTGAATAAATATAAAATAAAAAAAAATCGAATCCTTTGGGCATGTCTAATGTAATATTAGTAGTGTAGTACAATGGAACAAGGGAAACCAATTATTGATCTTGATGTTTAGATAGCCTTTTTGTTTGGACATGGTAATCCAAATTTATCTTGTTTGTTGCTTTCGGGATGTTCTAATGATTTATATAGTTTGAGACAACTTATAATTCGCCCTTTTTGATGATACAATGCTATACTTATGTCAGTTAAATCTTCTCAATACTGAGACACAGCTTCCTTTACTTATTAATTATGCATTTTGTCCAACGAAAAAGCTTTGTTATGCAATGTATAAACCATAAAGAGGATAGCGATCTATTCAATGTTGTAGTTTTATTTGACGTATTTTATAGAATTTTGTTGCATATTTGAGTACCATAGTTTCATTGGACTATTCTCATGGTACTTGAGTATGTCATGAATATTCATAATGCACTACCCTACCCGTATATACTCACAATACCTTTTATCAGTCAATACGGAATACGGGATTCCGCTAACGCGGTATTTATACGCAGGCTATTTCTAAACACAGATGATGAGATTTGAATAGAGAGAGACGCACATTACAGCTCGGCTATACTAGTGTAATGTTCCGAATACTTGCATTGTTCTATTTCAGCAAACGGAGATTTTGTCTTCTAGTAACGAAAATAAATTACTTCTGCGGACTATATAAACGCAAACAAAAATCCTAGCAGAAGGTGATCTGCAATAAAATTGTAAGCAAAGAACTTGAAATTGTACTGGTCAGCCTGATTGCGCCCTCCAGCTCGGCGTCCGCCGTAGACTCGTATGTATGTACAAGATTGCGCACCTTGCACACATTTAGAAGTGCTCTCATTCAAGTTTCCGAAATCATTCTCAACCTGCAAGTGCGAACTACAGAGGCAAAGAATATCCACGGAGGTGTTTCGAATCCACTCCCGACTCACGCACCAATGCAATTCGTCCAGTACGCGCCACCTGCAAGATCCACAAAGCGTTCTTGTTTGAGGAGTCAGCTCATGGACGATAGTAATGACATCCGAAAAATCTAGAGGGAAAAAATAAGTTTGTGATTGCTCAAGGAGTCAGCTCACAGACGCGTCCACTGAACTAAGCCAAGACTCATAATGCGAGCTGCCCCTATCAAAATTTTCAAGACTTGACTAAAGATTGCAGGACAAACCTCACAAATTCCATAGGGCTCCAACAATCTCTGCAATGCAACCATCTTGTTTATGTCTCCCGTAAGCTGGACAAAACCGAATCAAGTAAATATGATCAGTGCCAAGTTACCAGCAGTGAGATCTGTCCTCTAACAACGTAAAATGGCCCCTTAGCATCCATCATCACCCACATACATCATCTTGAGGTAAAATATAGCGTGTCTATTCTCTTTAATACATGCAAATCATGTCGGGTCATAGCAAGTGAGGTTTATCCCCCTAATTCTATATATGAAAAGGGCATATTCACCTCAAGGGTTATTGTGTGGTCAGAAACGTCCACAGCCTTGGCCCTAAAAATCTTGCCAATATCAAGTACATCTCTTCGAGCAACAGCATCTGCAGCAATTTTTATCAACATCAGTTCCCGCTCAGCAAATGGCAAATTGGTAAGATCTTGAACCTGAACAAGTCAAAAGTTATAAAGTTTGTTATTCACATCAAGGCCACCATTCTTAACGTAAACATAATAAAGACTATTCTGACAGAAGTCAAGGGTGCAAAGGAGTTATGAAGCCAAGGAGATGAGCCATCTAAGTGCCGGACTTCCGGGTTTGAACCATCTCCAATTATATCTTATTCTGTTTCTTTTGCTCCATCATATCCGAGAGTGACTTAGTCGGTTGTGGAGATAACAACAGACTGATGATGTTTCATGCTCCCAGGATATTCAACCAGCATTTACAAGTAACAAGATTTTGAATGAAGGGGACGCTACAATCAGGCGATTTGGGTCAAAAATGTGAATTCAAGACTCAGACAGTGCAGACAAATCATGCACAGACTATATTTGCATTACCCCTATAGCATTAAAATTATTCATTGCATTAATCACAACAGATGAGAACCAACATCTCTTCTTTAACATATCAAGAAAATGCATTCTTTAGAATAGTTAACAATCTTACATTATGAATATCGACAAGCTTATAAAGCTGCTGCACCAACTTGCTAATTGATTCATCTGTACCGGGAACAACAGTAGTAATGCGAGATTGCCCCTCAACTTCCGCACGGCCAACAGCTAAACTCTGGTAGCAATAAATCAGCTTGTTTAAACAGATGCCTAAAAACTTCTACCTGAATAGAAGACATAAAGGAGGGAATAACAGAAGAAGAAAATATACCTGAATGTTATAACCCCTTCGAGCAAAAACACCAGTAAGAATGTAGAGAACCCCGGGAACATCATTTACAAGCATGGATAAAGTGTGCGATCGAAGTCCACTGGTCTGAAAGCGTAGCTCGAAGAAAAATAGTCAACAAAACTCAGTGATTATGATAGGGTATGACTAGAACTCAATTGAAAGAGATAGAAACTGAAAAATTACCATTCACGATTATATGATTTACTTACATCTTCATCATTGAGAACACCCCAGTGAGCATCAAGAACTTGTTTGACAGTAAAGGTATCAGACGGCTCCACAGGATAAACATCACCCTTCATGAACATTTGTATACGTATTAATTGACAAGTCAATGATGATTTGCAGTTACATACAAAAATGATAGAATCACTGTTTCAAGATAAAAAAAGAAAAGGAAAAAGAGGAAAGATTGCATTTAATAATTGGTATTTTCATGAGATTGAAATGTAGCAACAGCTTAACAACCGATAATATAGCTATAGCAAAAGTTTCATAATGACTCTTGTATGGTGAAAGGCCTTATGATTAAAGGATGGAATTCTATATATTGAAACTGAAATAATAATATCAAATCAAGTAATCTACAGAAGCAGTTTCCTAAAAATTCCCAATTGTTCCACAGAAATGGGTTAGCCTCATACATACTCTCATCAAATTGTAAGAAGCATGGGAAACGAAAAAAACAGAGTACAGTAGATGCTTTTGATAAGGACTAATCAAATCAAAGGCTGAGGAAGAAAATACCTCAGAAGACACATCAGATTCAGCATTAACTAATCCGTTTTCAACCCCTACAAGAGCATCAACAGGAACTGTTCTCTCAAGATCAGGATATGAAGCTGCTGAATATCGCCAAAATGGAGCAGATGCAACCGGCTTTTCCCTCCTCAAGGCAATCTACAGGCGAAAACAACAAAAGATTTTTACGCATGACATATATCACTAAAAGAACACTAATATGAGATCTTAGGAGAAGAAGAAAACAACTAGAATTCCAATGATGCTCGATTAAACTGGCACCTTTCCGGTTCTGGCAACTTCTCTGATCCCAAACTTGCTTAAATTTCTTTGCAGAGCAACCATCTTCCCAGGATCTCCTGTTACCTATATCATCAAAAAATTAACACAAAAAATAACTTGGTTTTGGAACTTGAGTAAAAGCCAAACTGGAAATCATGTACAGATGCTCGGTCCTATAAATAATGGAGGAAGTATGAATATTCACTTGGTCTCGACGAAAGGCCTGTCTAGAGATGCTATCTGCACTGAATGTGTACCAATCATTACCTCGATGGTTACTGAGTGTTCTGAGATATCCACAATCTTTGCTCTAAAGATACTCACTAACCACTTGATCTGGTAAATATAAACAAAAAACAGAAAATCGTAAACAAACACATTTCAAAACCTTGAGCAAAACTAGCTATGTCCAATACCAGGGATGACTCTGTAACTACCTCGGCATGATATCTTGGATCGGAATTTACTTTTATAAGCACTAGTTCGCGCTCTACCTGCGGCTCCTTTGAGATATCTTCAACCTACCCGCCGCATTATAACAAACAAACAAACTGATAAATCAGTCGACCAAAATGATTACAACTGCACTCCACATTTAACACATTGCAGCAATAGTGATCAGATAAATCCTAAATATTAGCTCATATAATCTGCAGGTCACACTTTACCTAGAGTAATTAACAGTTTAATACATTAATTAATGAGAAATTTGTAGTAGATTAGAAGCTAAACCTTCATAACATTGACGAGCTTGTTAAGCTGCTCGATTACTTGGCGTAAGACCCTTTCGGTCCCGGAGACGACGATAGTGAAGAGAGCTTTGTCCCTGTTCAGACCAACAGCCAGGGACTCGATGTTGTATCCCCTCCGCGCAAACACCCCCGCAATCCGATTTATCATTCCACTTTCGTCCCCAACGAACACCGAAATCGTGTGCCTTCTCACCCTGATTAATCAATCAGTAATCACTAATTAAATTAAATTTAATCTTTTTAACGAAAACACAAATTTGCATTTATATATAACGCATGCATACTTGGAGCGGGTGGTGGAAGGAGGAGAGCCGTTGGAAGAGAAGGCGTTATCGGCGATATTCTCGTCGACGCTTCTAGCGGAGACGGCGAGTTGCTTGGTGCGGCCATGGCTGTGGCTTATTGATCTCGAAGCTGAACTCGTCAGAGGAAACGATAGCGTTTCAGAGAAGCTGACGAATTGGAGGTGCTCCGAGGAGGAAGAGGAGGAGGACGAAGAGAAGTTCGGAGTGCGAATCGGAGGTGAAGAAATGGTCGCCATTGGAGTGAATGAGAGAGGGAGAGAGCTGCTAGTGTGGCTTTGTTTTACTATTCAAAGCAGTGGATTTTACATCGAGTTAAAGTCGATCGACGATAAAACCCTTTGGGGTTGGCAGGGTCAGCTTTGCTACACTCCTTCAGTATCCTCGTTGGTCCCACTCTAAATCTTGGCCTGGCTGGGTATTGACGTGGGACCTGGTATTTTGGTCCTATTCAAAGAATTCTCACGAGATCCTCCATTCTAATCACATCCGTTTATTGTATATCGTACGGTAAAAAATTATTGTAAATTTTTTATTTAAAATTAAATATAAACAGTATTGACGAAAACTATCTTCAGTATATACAATAAACGGACATAATTTCTCAGATCCCTACAAAAAAGATATGAAGATAATTCTCATTATCCAAATGAGAATGAATTTTTTTATTAAAAAAATTATTTGACAAAAAAAATAGTTTAAAAAATTAAAAGAAAATAACTAAACATAATTAGGGTCTAGGTTAGGATTTGGTCCCAGCTCATTGGAAATAGGGTTTTGTTTTCTTGTTTACTAGGGATTAATGATTAGTTCTCTATGTACAGAGTGTTATGTAATTCAGTTAAGAATAAGTCATTCACAATGTAGTTATTTCAGATTTTGTAGCTGTTATGGTAATCTCTGTTTTAAATTAATAATAAAATTATATTTGTTTGTAGTTAGTTTATTCTTCGATTCATTCATTAGTTTTTATTCCCTGTACATTTGTCAGCTTCATTTTCAACTATCTAAACCTGAAGACATGTCAAGTGTAACTAGAAAAAGCACCATACTTTCTCCATTACAAATTCACTAAGAATACAAGGACTAAATATGTTAAGCTATTAGATTATCATACAAGCATCATGAGGGACGACAACACTTCTCTACTGATCTTACAATCATCAATAAAAAACACATTATTACGAGTCACTTCTAGCATACCTTGAGCTTCCTCCTATAGTTCTTAGCTATGGGCACAAGGCAACATACAATACGAAAACCCACCACCTCAACAATGAACAACAAATGCTACTCAAAGATTTAAGTTTGCACATTAAGCCATAAATGCTATAAAGGTCTCTCTTTAGTAGTTCAAGAGAACAACCACGACTACAAACACTCTTGTCACTAGAGCAAAAGAACGACCACAAAGGAAGATTTGAGAAACATGGAAGGGGAAAAGAAAGAAGAGACCGAGAAGGATTGTCGTCAATTCCAAAGCCAAAGGCAGAAAGCTCTTACAAAGTATTTTTTACACCCCTAATAAGAAGGGAGGATAATTTATAACACAAGGGAGGCTTTGACTAATTTACTCTCTAATTGTAAGTCACCAAAATTTTTTATTCTCAGCTTTTATTTTAGGCATTACCTCATAAGTTGTGAAAATTTATAAATAACCTTTTTTTAACAGTTGGTTTAAGATTTTGGTGATTTAAAAATAAAAAAAAAGGCACTTATTAAAAAATCTGAAACATTAAATGTGTTTGGTAAAACAAAATATTTTTTTTTTTTAAATTGATTAACAGTAAACAAACATAGAAAAGTAAAATCATGGTTCTATCATAGTTCTAAGAAAAAGTTTTTTTTTTCAAAGCATTATAATTAGTGCTCATTTAATGAAATTTTCAAATGGCAATTATACCCTCACATGTTTTAAAAAATTACAATCTTTGCTACTTTTAACAATTATTATATCATATTAAATATTATATATTTTTTAGTCATTTAACATATTCAAAGTACTTTATATTAAAGTTTACCAAACACTCAGACACTACTTTTTTTTATTATTAAAAGCACTTTTACAAAAAAAAATTTACCAAACACTCAACAACTTTATTTTACAACAATTTATTATCATAACACAACATAATCAATTTTTTTTTTTAAAAAGCACGACAATACCAAACTGACCCTTATAAAATTTTCATCCCTTGGATATAAAATGACTTTTCAACTCTCTCTAAAAGCCACTTCGGTGAACCAATAATATTTTCCTTCCAAGTATACAAGTCTTGCACGTCTGATCTACTGATTTTTATATCAGCAGCTACTCATTCTAGTACTTGATATTCAAGCCTAACAAGTGTGTTATAATACAAGTAGAGGGACATAAAAAAGCATGTGAAACAGGAGAAAGAGAAAGAAGAGACGTGATCAATTCATTTCTAATGGGCACTATTAATTCCCCATTTATCTTTTATTTTGTGGTCGTTCTTTTGCTCTAGCGACAAAAGTGTTTGTAGTTGTGGTTGCTCTCTTGCCCTATTAAGAAGAGGCCTTTGTATCAACCATAACTTAATGCACAAACTTGAATATTTGAGCAACATTTATTGTTCATTGTTGAGGTGGTAGTGGGTCTTGTATTGTTTATTTTTGTGCCCATAGCTAAGAACTATAGGAGGAAGTTCAAAGATATGTTGGAAGTGACTTATGGTAATGATTCTTTATTGATGGTTGCAAGATTAATGAAGTGTATCCATTTTATTCTCTATAGGAGGAAGTTCAAAGATATGCTGGAAGTGATTCATGGTAATGATTCTTTATTGATGGTTGCAAGATTAATGAAGTGTATCCATTTTATTCTCATGATGCTTATACAATAGTCTAACAGCTTAATATGTTTAGTCCTTGTATACTCAACGGATTTGTAATGGAGAAAGTATGGTACTTCTTTCAATTACACTTGACATGTCTTCCGGTTTAGGTCTAGTTGAAAATTAAATTGATTAATATACAGAGAATAACAAACTTATGAATAAACAGAAGAAAACCAACTACAAACAAATACAATTTCATTATTCTGAACTTAAAACAACGGTTTCCTTCACTACGGTCTAGTGTATTTTCCTTCACTTGTAAGTGAAAGGTCTTAGGTTTGTTTATTAACACATGTAATTTTAAATTCCGTCATTGCTGAACGCTTGTTTTGGGCTCCCGCCACTTAGTACAAAAGTTCTGACTATATTGTAACTGGCTTTTTTTGGGCTAGGCCCAAATCGTAACCTAAACCTTTAAGCTCACTCTCCCTTTAGTTGGGTAGGAACCAAAACGCGGATTTGAAGTGAATTCTTGAGTGAAGTTATTGTCTGTATAATTTATATAGGAAAGCTTGTTAGTTGAAAAAATTAGGAGAAATACCCTGACAACTAGAAGGTCAATGCTACATAGGGTTAAGCAGAAAGTTATGGCAGAGCCAGTAGGCAGTAGGCGGCTAGAGTTCGATGAATGAACAGTTGTATTTCAAGGGATGTTTTTGCCATAGTTTGTGGAATGTGGGATGTTTCTACTTGAGAAGACAATGCAGATGTTCTGTTTGTCTTAAACAAAACAATGATCAATAAATAACCGTTGTATCCATAAATGAACAATCGTCTTCTCGATGTTGATATTGTGCTACATCAGTTCCTTCTCTTTGGCGTCGTCTCTTTCTTCTGCACTGTAAACCACCTTTGCAGTTTGCACCCATATTATTTTTAGCAATGATCCTGAGAATGGTTGTGTCCATTTTGCGGTGTTGTTTTCCGTGAGCCATCTGAAAAACTAGGAAAAGCCTTTCCTTTTAATTGTATTGATCTAGTTGTTGCCGAAACAAACTTTACTTGTATTGTTATACTTTCCACAGATGTAGCTGGTTCAAGTAATCAGTTGTTCACTATGATATGAATTCACAATACGGAAGGTGCATGCCTCTTGCTGATATGCACATTCAAGCCAAAATACACAGCATCGAGATGAACCCGGGCCAAGGTGGCAAGTTAGTTCGAGCACCAGGCACTTTTGCAAAGATTTTGAAAGAACCCACTGCTTCAAGGTGTTTAGTGAGACTGCCTTCAGGTGTTGAAAAATGGATTGATGCTAAGTGCCGGGCTACGATTCGTACAGTCCCAAGTGATGGAAATAAGCCCAAGAAACTTTATAAGGCTGGGCAAAACCGGTGGCGAGGCATCAGACCAACGGTTCGAGAAGTGGCAATGAATCCAGTTGATCATCCTCATGGTGGAGGTGAGGGTAAGAGCAAGAGTAGTGGGTCTCATGGGAAGGGTTCTCGAACACCTTGGGGAAAGCCTACCAAGGGTGGGTACAAGACCGGTCCCAACAAGCATAGAAAGTAATGCTTTATCATTCACTTTATGTTAACACTAGTGTGGAAGTTAGCTTTGCGATGAGTTTAGATGGCAATAAAAGTCGCACTTAGATGTTTAACTCATCAGAAGATATTCAAGGTTTGCATACCTTATTCCCTTGCCAAATTACCGAAAGTGTTGGTTTTCTGGATTAATCTGTGTAAGTAGCTTAGTTGCTTTAACTGTGACTATCTTTTGGATAAATGCATTTTACCTTATCTTAACGATTTGGTATCGATTGTGTTTGATGTTGATTACCTGAATCAATTCCAGGTTGCATTTGTTACAGTTTACCAAGGTACTGAGTTGACTTGATGATAGACAATGATATTCAAAGTTTCGTCCCTGATGTCTGTTTTTGCAAATATCGCAGATGTTTAGTTTGGTTTTGTTTCTAACATAGGCTTATCGGCCCGTGCTTTGAGAAATGATAGGCATGCCATGTACGCATCAAGATATGTGACGCTTCAGAATTCATTGGCCTTTTAGAATTGTTTGATAGGCGATAGGTTTGTAGAGCCGGGACTGTCTTGATGAGAAACACACACTTGATCAGTTAGAATGAAAATTCACCTTATTTCATCACCCACGGCAAAAGTTTACCTTGTTTGAGGGCCTATCCTGTAACATAGAGAAATTGGATTGATCTTGCCTGATCCAATAAGGTTTGACTGACATTATCTACCTTAATCCTTGTTTTGTTAGAAAAGAAAATTGGGATTTCGGTGGATGGGTGGTCTTGTTAGGATGAAGTGGTAGCATAAATTATTGTAGTGGGCGTCCCATGTACATAGTGCTTCCCTTTATATGTGTGTGTATGTGTGTGTGTGTGTGTAGTCAGATTCCTCTTTGTTTGGTGGGATTTGGGAGTACTGGAGAATGGCATAGAATAACATTTTGGGCGGTGGAATTGATCCCTCTATCTCCATGCGCTGAAATAAATAGGGTTGGTAGGTAGACAATCCATCCCCGTGAAAATGTGATTTTTTCTCTCCGATCTGGCCGGCGGTTTCAATGATTTTAGATCGAACTAGTGAAATAATGACAACAATATGAACTACGGAACGGTACGCCACATGTAATAATACAATTGAAGGAACACTTGAAAAGAACACTTTCTACCACTTACATAATTTCATGTATGGTACCGCTCCGTGCTCCCGGTGCACTAATAAAATCTCTCTTCTCCTAGCTTCTTGTATCTTTCATTCAATTCAAATGACATAATATTCCAGGAGGTGGTGTTATTCGTACATTCATTCTTATCTCTCATATATTTTTCTTAATTTTTTATTATCAGATTAAATAAATGAAAGAATATCGATGGTCAAAAACTAACAAAGTTGTTAAGAAAGTAAAGCGAGTTGAATAGCGTCGTGACGTGCACTAGGATCCTCTAGTGAGATGATGATAAGATGGTTGAACGGATCAAAGGGACAGGTTTATTCAACTTGTGTGCAAGAATTGTCCGATTCTCAGTTTTGACCTAGTCGGCTCGATCCACTCCATCATCTAGTCATCGCATTCATTCCAATCCAAAGTATATAAAACAAAAACAAAAATGTCAAGATCTAAACTTCAAATCAAAATCCCCTTCATGTAAACATAGCCAAATTCTTTTTTGCTAAATAATTGAAGTGAAAGTAGGGGAAGGGAAATTGAACGTAAAATGGACACTTGAAGAGAATTTACATGGCATAGGTCTATTTCAAAATAATGATACAATTTCGTAATGTGCCATAAAAGTCATTTTGACTTCAGCAAACAATAGCCGAAAAAGTAACCAGAAAATCATCTATTTTTACAAATTTACCCTGTTGGAATAAAAAAAGAGGTGTGATATTCATATACCCTTTTAATTTTCGACTATCGGATCGAATGAATTGAATAAGATTAAATGACAGAAATTAATGAGAAGTGTGTGAGACATCCCTAAAAAATAACCATACGCTGTTACACAGAGGCGGCCAATTCCTCTTTTAGGCTTAATCCATGCCATTCTCATCTCCTGCTGTGCCTGTACAATACCAAATCAAACTAAATTCAGCCATACCATAAATACCAACAGGATCCTCTCTCCGGATCCTTTTGGTGAGGATCCTGAAAATTCGTAAATTGTGTTCGTTCATTGTAAATTATACGGTCGGTTTTTGTCAAGTACTATTTGTGTTTAATTTTAAATAAAAATATTTAAAATAAATTTTAATCTCACGATGTACGATAAACAGACACAATTCACAAATCTTCGTCATTCTTGTAAAAAGAATCAGCTCCGGATTCCCATAAATAAAATGAATTAAAAAAGCAATTACGTGTAATTTTGTCACAGGTAATTGCTCTTGAATAATGACACAATAATAACAGAAACTGAAGCAAACTGTAGCTTTGCCGCGTTTTACACGTCCAAAAAAGGAAAAAAAAATATAAAAACGAAATAAAGAAACATCCAAACCGGCATTTCAGCGGCAGTTCGTGCAGCTGGAAACCGGGGGCATATAATTACACCACTAACATTCCTCCCCCTCCATTTCTCTCTCTCTCTTGAATGCACGGCGCCCCACTTGGATCTCTCTCTCTCTCTCTCTCTCTCTCTCTCTCTCTCTCTCTCGTTCGAGACCTCATTTCCTCCTCTCACCGCGTCGATTGGAATCGAGAGCTTAACCCCCTCTCTCGGAGCCCCACATTGAAGCTCTCGATCCCGACCCCAGCACCGCCACCAGCATTACCAGTAACAAGTTGATCCCCAACAAAAATAAGAAGAAGGAGATGACAGAGATGATCGTGTATCTGTAATTGTACTACTGCTGCTGCTGCGTGCGCATACTTCTTCCATTGAATATATTCAAATGGAGAGCATCGCGGCGCAGCTGAAGCGGGGAATATCAAGGCAGTTCTCGACGGGGTCACTGCGCCGGAATCTCAGTCGCCAGTTCTCTCGCCAATCCTCGCTCGACCCCAGGAGGAACAACTTGCGCTTCAGCTTCGGCAGGCAGTCCTCCCTCGACCCCATCCGCCGCAGCCCTTCCCACGACGATGACGACGACGTCGATCTCTCCATCCCCGAGAATCTCGACTCCACCATGAACCTCCTCTTCCTCGCCTGCCGCGGCGACGTCCACGGCGTCGAGGACCTCCTCAATCAAGGCGTCGACGTCAACAGCATCGATTTGGACGGCCGTACGGCGCTCCATATCGCTGCCTGCGAGGGCCATGTCGAGGTTGCTAGGCTGTTGCTCTCTCGCAAGGCCAATATCGATGCTCGGGATCGCTGGGGCAGCACGGTACTGCTTCGTTACTACGCTATTTGTTATCTATAATATGGTGATGAATCAATCTAATTATCCTTTCCAGTGTGTTCCTGGTTTGGTACTGAAAAAAGCTGGTATAAAAAAAAACTGGAAGTTGTTTTTGTATTTGGTAAACATTCAGCTTCGGTTTTTTTTTCACAATTTTGGGTGAAAAAAGCCAAAAACAAGAAGATGCAAAACCCAGCTTTGAAAAACCGGTTTTTTTTCACATCTGTTTTACATAAAAATTTACCAAATACTATAATACTGCCTTTTTTTTTTTCAAAAGAACTTTTACAAAAAAGTTTACCAAACATTCTGCTGCTTTATTTCACAGCATAGCAGAAGTAGCTGTTTTTCAAAGCAGAGCAATACCAAACCAGCCCTTAATGTGTTGGTTTAAATTAATCAAATTTTAATTAGATTATTATGATTGTAAATAGAATTAAGAAGAAAATATGCTTACAAGTTCGTAATTTGTGATATTATAATGTGGGAGATTGAATATTACAAATGTGTTGAATGTGGACAGGCAGCTGTAGATGCTAAGTATTACGGGAACACGGAAGTTTACAATATTCTGAAATCCCGTGGAGCCAAAGTTCCGGTATGTATATAGTCTGATCAGCTTCTTTCTTTCTCTCTGATTGAAAAATTTAGCCTGTCTGCAGGTGGAGATTAATACATTTGTTGTGTTCTCTTTGTTTTTATTTTCTAGAAAATCAGGAAGACACCAATGACTGTTGCGAATCCTCGAGAAGTTCCAGAGTATGAGCTCAATCCGTTAGAGCTTCATGTTCGAAAGAGTGATGGTATCACAAAGGTTGTTCCTTTTCTCCTTTTCACCACCATTTGTAGATTTCGGCTCTGCTTTTCACTGTTCATAAATGCTCCGGTCTAGTAGTAGTAGTAGTAGTAGTTATGATATGTCTCAAGTCTTCGGGTGCATTGAAAGCAGTTTCTTTGCACTCGGGAAAATTGGAAGTCTGAGTCCCTTATTATTGAACTCCTATCAGGATGTGCGTAATGTTGCAGATCGGCAAGACAATTAATGTGTGCTTTCTTGTTTAGACAGATTGCTGATATATTTCTCCCTTTCTCTCAACAGGGATCGTATCAAGTGGCTAAATGGAATGGTACGAAGGTTTCTGTAAAGATACTTGACAAGGATCGCTATACAGACCCTGAAAGCATGTATGTACTCTCATCCCCTGAAAACCGTTTAGGTGATGTTGTACTACCACTTATGTCTAAAGTAGTACAATTTATGTAATCTTCTTGTTGTTTGAAATTGAATTGCTCCTTAGTTATTTGCAGAGCCATTAGTTCAGTGTGGGATGGCACATTTTTATGGTATAGACTTATATGGTTTTATGATGCATTCTTTCTTCATATTTCCTTAAATCCGACAGTAATGCTTTCAAACATGAGCTGGAGTTGTTAGAGAAGGTTCGGCATCCTAACATCGTTCAATTTGTTGGTGCCGTTACCCAAAATATACCGATGATGATTGTCTCAGAGTATCATTCAAAAGTAAGCTCTCTCTCTCTGCATATATATTGAATGTGTGCGCGCACTCATACACACTTAAATAGCTTAACCATGACTTGGCAATGCTTTGATGGTGATATTTCAGGGTGACTTGGGAAGCTATCTTGAAAAGAAAGGGCGCTTATCTCCGTCAAAAGCCCTAAGATTTGCTCTTGACATTGCAAGGCATGTATTTGTTTTTCTGCCAATTATTCTTTTAAAAACTTCTCCATTCAAATAGAAATTCAGCATACACACAAAAAAAAAAAAAAAAATGTTTTATGTTCAGATACAAGCACATAATCGTATCATATGGTTTATATATCTATGAGTACCTCAAGCATGTTCTTCCTTCTAACTGTCTAGCTAGGTTCAGCCAATTCACATTTATGACATTTTTCTTTTCTTTTCTTGTTACCAGGGGCGTGAATTATCTTCATGAATGTAAACCAGACCCAGTAATCCACTGTGATTTAAAGCCAAAGTAAGACAACCAAATGCATAAGTTGATGTAATAGGTGTAATAATTGGCTATTATTTTTTTGATGGTTCTGGTTGGGATGTACGGTTATTTCATATTTGAAATTTTGGTAAGGTGCCAGAAATATTTTGCTCGATAATGGAGGTCAACTGAAAGTAGCTGGATTTGGCTTGTTAAGAATGTCAAAAATCTCACCTGACAAAGCAAAACTAGCACAGCCTTGGGCTGACACTGACCTTTCAAGTAAGTTCTTGTACCACTGAATCACTTTCTTGCCTTGAATTCATCTCTCATGATCTGCACTCTATGATAAAATTATTCGGTCTTTACGAGCAGAAATATATTCATAATTAAAAATTTTGGGTTCTGATTGTTGCTTAACTTTCGCTCTTTGAGAAGGAAATTTTCTCTTCGACTCTATAGGAGCGCGAGATCTTAATTTCTGGGAAAATCTAGATTATAGGAAGAATCATTTTTGAATAATTTAATTAGACAAAAGCTGATCAATCTACACAACTACTACATGCGTATCAGTGTATACAGGATGTGCATGTTGCTCTCAAAACATTGTATATTTCTGTTTTTTGCAAAAAGAAGACTAGATCTACTCATCTGAAAGTCGTCATCAGGACTTGAATTATAATTTGTCCTCTTTCATTCTAGGTTTATATGTGGCACCTGAGATCTACAAAGATGAAATTTTCACCAGAAGTGTGGATGCATACTCTTTCGGTCTTATATTATATGAGGTACCTTTCATTTTTACTATCTTCATTGTGTTATCAAGTATAATTCATTGTCAGTTCAGCACTTCTAAATTAGTTTACTTTCCTGGGTTCCTAGAATATACAGTACATTGCTTTCTCAAGCTTACACAATACACATAAACACTTTGCTGTGAACGTAGGACTCTTGCAGACATTGACTTTTGAATTCTTATTTAAAACACCGATGGTTTGGGGGAATTTTGCGGATGGTTTTTCTTTTGATCTTGTGTGGAAAACAATTACATTGTTGCTTATTATTTTGAAATAAGCAATAACTTGCCTTTGTGTGGCTTTGTTTTCTCATAGATGGTTGAGGGATTACAACCATTCCATCCCAAGCCTATGGAAGAGGCTGCGAAACTGATGTGTTTGGAAGGAAAAAGACCGCAGCTGAAGACCAAATCAAAAAGTTATCCCCCTGAAGTAAAAGAGTAAGTTTGATTTCAATACAAGTCACCGTGGTCTACTGATTAACATGCAATAACTTTTTCTCGTCGTATCTGAAAGGGGAATTGTAATGCTTAATTGATGATGCTAAAATGATATGCATGCAGGTTGATTGAGGAATGTTGGAATCCAGAACCTGTTATGAGGCCCATTTTCTCGGAGATTATTGTACGGTTGGACAAGATAGTTTCGAATTGCTCAAAGCAGGGATGGTGGAAAGACACGTTTAAGCTTCCTTGGTACGTCTATCTTCTTTGTATCTTCAAAAGGTTCATAGTACTTTCTCTCGCACACGGACAAGTTGTAGATTTCATTTTCTTACTGCACTGTAACGCATTATACGATTTGATGATATGCAGGAAATAAGAGGGGGCAGTCTCAGTTCCATTGGAAAACGAATTGAGAAAAGGACTTGGGCGCAGACTAGGTGCTCGGGGCTCGACGTTGCAATGTAATTAATAATCAAGAGGGGGGCTTTGGTTTAGACTAAGAAATCGAGTCAGCCTACGTAAAGAGTTGGATTGCTATCCCATAATCTTTGTTTGCCAAGGAGCAGGAACAGTTCCTTTCTAGTATGTATCAGATTCATGTGCGAAAAAGAAATTTTCTTTTTATGTAGATGATTTGTTTTACGTACGCACACACGCACATAATAACGTACTCCCAAAATATAATCTCATTGCATCCGAATCCCTTTGATTTGGCGATGATCACCGCATTTTGCAGCGAAAAGAAACGATCTAAAAACTGATGTTATTTGTACGATCTGTAAAGTGTATAGAAGAAGAAGAAGAAGAAGAAGAAGAAGAAGCCTTTCTGAAGTTGCTTTTCTATTGGGTGAAGATGGAGCCCATAACGTAGACAAATTAACCACACGTGTCTGTAAATTTGTAATGTAAACCAATCATCTCAGATTAATTATCTTCATAAGTAATCGTTTGCTTATGGAATTATTCGGTCTTAATCACCGTTTTATCCGAATTAATCGAGCATTTTCCTAGAAGGTTCATGGGTTAAAAAGCCATCCACTTTTTTAACGACTGTTTGCATATAATTTAAATGTATCGTGAAAGGTGGGTTCCTTCAAGTTGAAGCGGAAGACTAATCCAATATCTTGCTTGTATCCTTACTGCATTATCTCTAACTACTACGACTAATACACCGTATCACTAACTTCAGAAGAAAAGGCTGAAGCTTTCAGAAACTCGACGCTGTAGTTAACACAAAAACAAGGGCACCCGAAAAGGAACACAAAAGAAACCGATTAATTAGCTTAACTGCACGAGGGTGGCTTGCGGCACAAGCAAGCACCAATATGATTATGTTGGAAGGAAGGAAAAGGAGTTTTCAAGTGTGAAAGGAAGAAAAAAATGGTTAAGACTGAGAAATGAGAAGGGGTTGTTTTTATTTTGCTCCTTAGTTTGGTAGAGGGGGAGAGAAAGGATGTGACAAAGACTCGTCAACAAGAGTCATATATATTTTCGTAGCATGATTGCAAAGCAAACCCACCATTTAAACCCTTCCTCCCACCTTCTTCCCCATTCATTCCTTCCTTCCAATGGGGTGGCTTCACTCCCTCGTCTCCCCGTTGAAGAAGCTCTGGGATCGTCTGCACTCGAGCCACAGAAAGCGTACGCAATTCCTCGTTTCTCCTTCTGCAATCTAATTCTATCTAACATCTTTCCTCTTAATCTCCAGCTCTCAGTTTGATTCTTTACAAAACTGCAGGAAAGGGGATATATATATTGTACAAGGACGTGAGGTCTTGTCCGTGTGAAGATGTGCATGTTCTCTGGTCCATCCTGGTTGACTCGCAGTCGCAACCTGCAGCTGCTGCATTGCCATCGACATGATTATTATTTAAGAGGATAGTTTTATCTTCTTGTACATTATAAATTTCACTGCGTTATACTATATATAGTGTACATACGTACGTTGATAATCCTATAAGCCTTTTTTTTTGGGGTTTCCTGCTATCTTTAGCTTGACCAGCTTTAAATTGTGTCATGCCACTTTCTCAATAAAAATTAAAAACTTTTACTTCTTGATTCTTTTTTAATTTATTCAATTTAATTTTTGGGAAAGAAGATAAAAGTTTAGCAAAAAGGAATCGATTGTGTGGACATTATTATTATTTTTTTTAAAGAATAAAGAAGAAAGTTAGAATAAATATTTAAAATTCTACCAGGCAAAATAATATATTTAGAGACGGAAATAACAATTACAAAGAGAAGCTTCTAGGGCAAAAGGAGCAAGCAAAATCATAACCAAGCTGAACGAAACTTACTAGGCAACGGATGATGACGAACGATCGCGCTAGGAGAGGAATGGCCCACAGAAGCCAAGGTATCCGCAACAAAATTAGTTTCACGAAAGAAGTTGTTTAGAATTTTAATTGGTGTTTTAATTTAATAAAAGAAAATCGGTGGGCTTTGGGTTGAGATTAATATTTTGAAGAGCGGCCCAACATATCTTCTACTCTAGTAAGTAGTAACCCTAAAACCCTACTCCTCCTTCCCCGGCGAAAAAGCTCACAACGCAGACACTCACAGGAGGGAAAGAAGAGCGGAGGCGCAGAAATTGAAATTTGAAACACAAGGTAGAGAAAGAGAGCCATGGCGGATAGCAAGGCGGTGACGATCCGGACGAGGAAGTTCATGACCAACCGTCTCCTCTCCAGAAAGCAGTTCGTGAGTCTTCTACCCACTATTCTCCTGTTTGGTCAACTAGAAAAAAAGTCGGAGAAACCAAGAGAAATATCCAACCAAACAATCCCATATCATAAACTGAATCTCGAGTTCAACTGTGCTGCCGAAGTGGAATCGTAAATCTAGCTGTAAAAGGCGTTGCCCAGAAAAGCAATGTATTTCTACGTTTTAACTTTGGGTGTGTAAATCCTTTGTTTCTTGCAGGTTATCGATGTTCTGCATCCAGGAAGACCGAATGTTTCCAAGGTTTGTTTTCCGTTCTTTAATTTTCTAATGTTAGTGTTAACATTTTACTCCTGAAAATTCTAGTACCATTGAGCTACATGTTATTCTGTAAGACTTGGCGCAAAACCAAGGGCAGCTCATACAGCCACCAAACTTAGTGGGGTAAGGCTTGGTTGTTGTGAAGAAATGTTTTGAATCTTAGACAATGGTTTGGAGGTTTGGGTTGCACTATATCGACGATGTTTAGTTGTTCGTGTTGTTAATCTCACCTTTTCTCTAGTTGTGGCTTTATTTTTTCCCTGGGCGGATTGTTTGTTCTGTCGGCTGAAAAGAATTTCTGTTTCATGGCGTAAATGTAGGCGGAGTTGAAGGAGAAACTGGCAAGGTTGTATGAAGTGAGGGATCCAAATGCCATCTTTGTTTTCAAGTTCCGCACCCATTTTGGAGGAGGGAAGTCCACTGGTTTTGGTTTGATTTATGATTCTGTTGAGAATGCAAAGAAGTACGAGCCCAAGTACAGGCTGATCAGGGTAACTTTACCTTCTTTTTTCTCAAGCACATTGCATGTAAATCGCAGTTCCTTATGCTTCGACATAAGTTTATTTCTCGTCATTTAATATGTGCATTCATAGGATTTTTTTTAATCGTTTGAGTTTGATGAAGGGACCCTTTCAGGCTATTATAAACTGTAGACAAAAGGGTTATAAAGGAGGTGAATCTGTTTTAAATTATGTTGATTAGTTTTTTCCGATCCTCTGATATATCACCTTTCACGGGAAGACCTTACAGAATTTGAAGAGTCTGATTTGTCAATGCTTCTGCGTCTGGTATATAATGGTTTTGAATGCTATAGAAGTAGGCTTTGCAGTCCTTCCCAAGTTAACAGTCATTTGTTATGTGTCAAATGGCGATGTTATGATTTCGGTCAATAGGTATCTTTCAGTTGTTGCATGTGTTTTTGGTTTGGCTTCAAATGCCCATATCCTTGGGGGTTTGTCTCTTGAATCCTTTATAACTACACACACTGAGAGTCTATCTCTAGCAGTCTCTCTCACTCGCTCAACCATGGCTACTTTTGCAGAATGGATTGGATACAAAGGTGGAGAAGTCAAGGAAACAACTCAAGGAAAGGAAGAACAGAGCCAAGAAGATCCGCGGAGTAAAGAAGGTAAAAATATATGATCCTTGTTCTGTTTTTGAACCTGAAATTGTTGGCGGAACTACTTTTTTGAACCTTGTTATGTTTTCAGTGCCCTAACTCTTTTGTGGTACCGTTTTTGTGATTCGCACAGACTAAGGCTGGTGATGCTGCCAAGGGCGGGAAGAAGAAATGAGCTTCTACACTTTCTGAGGCTGCATGTGTTCGTCTCAGCATGTTTCTGCATCAACCTCTGTGTCTCTTAGCCCCTGTAAAAGTTTTGACGATTGAATTGATCGTGCTTTTAGACTTTTAATCATGAAAATTAGTCGGAGATCATTTGCATTAATTCAAGACAAGAAAGAAACTAGGCAGAATATCGTCGCAAATTTGCAAATTCGTTGATTGTAGTTTCTGTCTACGGATGTGTTGCAACCAAAGAATGGTCCATGATATTTATTTTCCTTTTGCCTTGTTTATTGCCAAAGATCTATCAATTTGACTGAGAATTCAGCATATGTAAACGAATCTTTGAGCATATCCCTTCACTAGTATTCCGTAATTATTTTTTTGAGGTATTTGTCTATTTTCATTGAACTTTTAAGGAGCAAACAATTTCTTACTTTGATTTATCTAATTGCCCTCTTGAATTTTTATAAAGTTTAAGCGATAACCAACTAAAATTAAAAGTTAAAGGAAAATTGGCCAATGGTAAAAGTTTAAGGTGTTATTCTAAAATTAAATTTAAGAAAACATTTGACAGCTCTTTACAAATTCGAAAAAAATCAACCAACACCTCTATTTTTAATCAATTGCAAAAATGTTATTCTAACACGAAAACTATACGATTAGCCCCCGCTAAAGTTATTTATCTTTCATGTGACATTATGTATTATCTAACTAACATACGTCTACCCACTTTGAATAGTTTTTCACCACTTTTTATCTTTTAGTTTTTTTTTTTTTTTTTTGAGATGTTTTATCTTTTAATTTTTTTATATTTTATTTAATTTATTTTATCTTTTAGTTGATAAAGAGAATTTTGTTAATTATTAATTTAGATAATAAATTTGTACGGAAACAAATTATAAATTTTGTTACTTGACGGCGTTATTTTCTTGGATAAAAAGTCGGTATTTTTCTTATTTTCCAGGATTTGCTTAAAGGATAATTTGGGTTGGAACGGTCAATTTTGTTACTCTAAAAAATTTACTTATTACTTGATAATATATAAACCCTAAACCCTGAAGTAATTTACTTTCGAAGATAAGGGTTTCAGGTTTTTAATTTCGATCGAGTGGTTTTAGAAACCCCGAAACGACATTGTTTCACCTGTGTGCTGCAGTTGATTATGCGTGAGATCTGAAATTCAGTGCAGAAGTTGAGAAATGGCTTCGACAGCGATCTTCAGGAGGAAGAGAATCGTCACCGACCATGTAACGGCGTCGTCCCGCGCCAGCCCTGGATTCCGGTGGCTCGGGCATTCCCATGGCGATCAGAAATTGGAGTCCAGGGGCTTCAGCAGTATCGTCACGCTTAAGAGCAGCAGCAGCAGCAACAACGACGGTGATGATAAAGTTTCCGTGGCAAAAGACGAGTTCCGGCGATTGGGGTATGTCTATATCTCGCCAATGGGGATACATCAGCGGTGGATGTCGCAGGCGATTCGAAATGCGTCCACAGCTGCAGCGGCGGCGCCCGCCAAGCCTACTGAGGCTGGGAGTCCCAGTGATGACGAGGAGAACGAGCGATTGGCTGCCAAAAAAAGAAAGGAGGCGTCTCCGGAGGACTGCGATCAAGCTGTCCAGGGGTTGAGCACTGCGAAAGCCGCCAAGGCCAAGAAATTGCAAGAATCTCTCAAGGAAAAGGCTGTCAAACCCATGTTGCAGAAAGTTTGGGCCACAATCCTGGGAATTGGCCCTGCTTTGAGAGCTGTGGCTTCCATGAGCAGGTTAGAATAGGTTAAAATCTTTCATCTTTTTCCGATATTCTATCTTAAACTAATCTAAATTGCGATATTCTACTTTAAACTAATCTAAATTGTGGGGGAGTTTGAAGTGGGCACCATACCAGAAGCATATCCACTCTAGAAAGTGTGGCTACGCCCATGTCAGCCCATCTGTTGGCTCTTTTAATCAACAAGATTTCATTTTTAATCCAAGATGATTTCATCTTCACAAATGCTGGTTTTTATGGTTGTTTGATTATGCAGGGAAGACTGGGCCAAGAAACTTGTTCACTGGAAGAAGGAATTTATATCCACATTGCAGCATTATTGGTTGGGTATTAAGCTTCTGGGTGCTGATGTAAGGATTTGTTCGAGATTGCTGCTAAAGCTTGCTGGCGGCAAGACTCTCTCTAGAAGGGAGAGACAACAGCTCACCCGCACAACAGCTGATATCTTTAGGCTAGTTCCCTTGTCGGTTTTCATCATCGTTCCTTTCATGGAATTTTTGCTGCCAGTTTTCCTCAAATTGTTCCCCAACATGCTGCCATCAACTTTTCAAGACAAATTGAAGGAAGAGGTAGGGATTGTATATTTGTAATCGATTTAGCTTGGACTCTGCGTGACACCTTCTTTTGTTCTAGAGTTTGCTTAAATGCGTGCCTGCATGATACACGTCATGTCTCTGCATGTCCATTCTCCTACCAACCTGTGTTTTCAATTCATGTACACATAGTTTCTTTCGTATTATAGTATTTTTCTAATACTAACTTAAGTATTCACATATGCTTAGGGGCTTTGCTTTTTCCCCTTATGTTGTAGTATGTTCGATTTCAACTTTCTTATCAATTTGTAGGAGGCATTGAAAAGGAGGCTAAAGGCAAGAATCGAATACGCTAAGTTCCTCCAAGACACGGCCAAAGAAATGGCAAAGGAAGTTCAAAACTCAAGGAGTGGAGAAATTAAGCAAACAGCAGAAGATCTAGATGAATTTTTAAACAAAGTGAGGATTTCAGTTCCTATGCTAAACTTTCCATGTTTGTTTCTCCAATATATCTTGTATGCAAACCTGTCAATTTCTATGTGTAGGTTAGAACGGGTGGACGTGTTTCTAACGAGGAGATTTTGGGGTTTGCCAAGTTGTTTAATGATGAACTTACCCTTGATAACATCAGCAGGTTATCTTTTATCATGATTGCTCAAGGTTTTAGTGTTTGAATGTGATGGGATGCATTTGTCGGTGAAGTTAATGACTCTGTTTTCTGTTGCATGCAGGCCTCGGTTAGTCAGTATGTGCAAATATATGAATATTAGCCCTTATGGAACAGATGCATATTTGCGATATATGCTCCGGAAAAGACTCCAGCGGTGAGATGCATATCTTTGCATATTAGATGTACATTTTTTTTGTTGTAGCCTTTTTTTAGAAACAAGAATAGTGAAGTTAATCTTAAATTAGAGCTATTTATTAGGCTCCTCATGCTGTGCTCTGCCCAATTAGGTCTTGGTTCAAGCTTGGTCATCTTTCTTTGATATATTTTTTCTTATTTCATCAATGAAATCTTTAGTAAATCACTAGAGACATACTCTTCTTTTCAAGAAGAGCATATATTATCTTGTTGGAGAATTTGATCGAAGAATTTCTTACTATGAACATAAAGAACTACTCGAAAATGCTGCTATCCCTAATTGGTATTTGAATTAGCTACATATAAACCAAAACATGAAGTAAATAGACGAACATGCAAGAGTTTTTTAACCTATTTTCTGAAAAAGGAACTGACAAATTGAGTTTTGTTTTAATGTTTATCAACATTTTTTTTTTTGTCAGGATTAAGGCTGATGATAAGTTAATTCAAGAAGAAGGTGTGGAATCCCTTACAGAAGATGAGCTGCGCGAGGAATGCAGGGAGCGCGGAATGCTTGGTTTGCGTTCTGTTGAAGATATGCGCCAGCAGGTATACCATGCTTGGACCAGATACTCCTTTCTTCGATTGCAGATTAGGCGGTTGAAACTTCCAATACCTTTTTTGGCAACTTAGAGTCTGAATATACTTTTCAGTTTCATAAGTAGTTAATGGAGCTTGGTTATTTATGATATATCAAAACTGATCTCTGTGCTCATTTATTCACTAATGTCATCATGTAGCTTCGTGATTGGTTGGATTTGTCTCTCAATCACTCCATGCCATCTTCACTTTTGATCCTTTCCAGGTATTCTTAGGCTCCATAATGCACACCTAACTCTTTGGTTTTGTTTAATTCTTTATTATTGCTTTTACCTTCAGAAGCCCTACAGTTCATGTATATCTTGATACTGGAGCCAGTTTAACGTAGTTCTTGTTTGATGTGCATAATGCAGAGCCTTCATTGTGTCTGGAAGGTTGATGCCAGCTGACGCCGTTCGAGCTACACTGTCTTCTTTGCCAGATGAAGTGGTGGATACTGTTGGTGTTACATCGTTGCCCTCGGAAGATTCTGTATCTGAAAGGAGGAGGAAATTGGAGTTCCTTGAGATGCAGGAAGAAAAGATCAAGGTTGAAATTGTTTGTTTTTCATTTTGACGGTCTTACGGATAACTTTTAGTGTTTTAGTAACCAGAACTAAATATGTGTGTGTGTATATTTATAGCCAGTTTTGAAGCATTTAGTTTGGGGTTGTCTGAATTTGGAACCCAGAAAAAGGATGAGCAATCAAAAAGAAAAACACAAATTATAGTGCCAAAGAAAAACTCCTGAAATAAAATGTTATGACTATCATCTGACTTAGATAACTTTAGTTGAAGAATTAATTTTGATGTAACCGTTCACTTCTGTCTCTGTTTGGTTGATCCTTATTTGTACTGAGTGGCTTTCTGAATTATTATGTGACAGGAGGAGGAACAGAGAGAGGAAGAAGAGCTAGCCAGAATGAAAGAATCTAAAGCCAAAGAAGAGGATAAGGCATTGAAAGAGATGACTATCCCAACAGCCAAAGAAGCACAAGAACAAGCCAGGGCAAGGACACTAGAAAAGCAAGAGAAGCTCTGCGAAATAAGTCGTGCATTGGCTGTTTTGGCTTCCGCATCTGTAAGGACTGGACTGAATAACTCTCAATATTTTTATTGTGGAGTGTTCCCTCTTCTTTTTCCTCTACCAAAATTTCAAGTGTGATCATCAACACTGTAAGCTTAACAGTTTCTTAATATTTTGTTTGTTGAATAATATTTCAGTCTGTGAGTAGAGAACGTGAAGAGTTCCTGAGGCTTGTCAATAAGGAGGTAATTTAAAACCTTTAATTGCTCTTAGTTTATATTGGGTATTTTTTTAAGATGAAAGCATTTATCTTTGGTATGCCTGGTAGTCTTCCCTTGCTCAATATATGCAGCAGAAACATTGGGAGGGATAACTGCTTGCTGTTAATGAGAAGGACCATGCATCATAAATATTGCCTCCAGTTCTAAGTCATTTCTATGCTTCTGCTTGTTATATTGAAGAACTTGGATGATGTTGATGTTATTTATGCTTTTGTCCCTTTTTGTTTGAAGATGTGCAGATTGACGTTTGCTAATACTTTTAATGGCATTTAATTATGAGCTTTCTTATGCATGCACTAAGTCAGAAGGATGCTTTGCTTAAGGTGATTTCTTTGATCTTTCCAGATTGAACTTTACAATAGCGTGGTGGATAAAGAGGGTACAGATGGTGAGAAGGATGCCTTAAAGGCATACAAAGCTGCTCGAGATGAAAGTGACAGTACTGCTGAGGCAGAAGGTGATAATGGGATTTCATCAGCGCTCATAGACAAGGTTAGAAATTCAATTCCAACTTCTCTCTTATAACATGTTTATCATTGTTCACTCAGTGGAATTTTTTTTCTTTTCTTTTGTGTATTTCAGGTTGATTCGATGCTTCACAATCTTGAAAAGGAAATTGATGATGTAGATGCTCAAATTGGTGATCGCTGGCAATTACTTGACAGGTGAATTGTCATTTGTCATTTATGTCTTCGCACTCTTCAACCTCGATGGATGGTATTGTCATTTGTTTCTTCTTGCAGTTAATCGTTTCGATATGTGTTCAGGGATTTTGATGGGAAAGTAACTCCTGAGGAGGTTGCAGCTGCTGCGAACTACTTGAAGAATACTTTAGGCAAGGAGGGTGTCGAAGAACTCATAGGCAACCTTTCAAAAGATAAAGGTTGGTTCTTCTGCTAGGCTCATCTCATCTGTTCTCCTGAATATCTACTGCTTGTCTCATGCATTCTCACAAATGCATCTCCGATTAATTAATGTTGGTATCATCTCCAAATGCATTGATATGATTCATGATTTTGATGATTGATGATTCTTGTCGTGTTGTGTTGTCGCAGATGGGAAAATTCTTGTGGAAGACATTGTGAGATTGGGAGGTCGGTCTGAAGATGCAAACTCAGCAGAAGACGAGAGAGTTTAGAGTAGACGGTAGCATGGCATGCATATCCCAGCTCTCACTTTTGTCATGAGAAGTTGATGTGTGTACCCGTTATCCTGTCCCCTGTCCAATCCTATCGTATCCTATAGGTTTCGTTTTCCGTACATACAGAAGTGCTTTTTAATCTTCTTCTACCGGTCCGTTTGAGAGAGAGAGAGAGAGAGAAAGAGAGAGAGAGAGGGCTTAGTGCTGTCAAATATCTTTTGTACTTATCATAAGAAATATAAAAATGCATTCTTGAAAGTTAAAAGATGTTGGTTGAATTTCGAGAATCACTTCTTATTTGCTTGGAGTAGGAAGTTACAAGATATTCGTTTTGATGGAAAAGTGACAATATATTGATGATGAAGAGGATTACGAAAGGAATAAAACTTGATGTGTGTAAAAACACAAAAGATGAGAGCCGGTCTACAACGAATCATGCATGTTACTAGAAAAAAACACATAAGATCTCGATAAAAATTTTAATACTAGAGTTTTTTTATTACCAAGTACTGGAATCCTAATATATGTAGTTATATATATGCTTGGTAATTACTTAGGAGATGATCATTGTTTTCCATGACCTGCCCACCACACAAAGCTAATTTTTTGTCCTGTCTTGTTCTGCGTGTCTGCGGAACCCGTCTCGCTTTACGTGCGCCCAAATTTGTCTCGTTCTACATGCGTAGAGTTCATCTAGTTTTGCGTGTGTCAAGTTCACCTAACATCCATTTTTTTGTTAAAATTCAATTTTTTTTTATTTTCACAAAATATTTTACGTGAGCGTCATTGAGTAATAAATGTATATTTAGTATAATATTTAAGCCAAAACCTAAAAAATTAAGTGAAAGACATACTAGTGATGCCCAAAACATTAATTGTTTAAATGGGGTTCAACCCTCAAAGATATCAACGGAAAATCTTACCTTAATTTTCAAAACTTCACGGTGAGGCGAAGGTGAAAAGAAATAGTTGAACAATGATTTATATATGAATTTGAAAAATCGACTAAAAAACGTGAGTTAACACTCGCATTTTTTGTGAAAAATGCAAATTTTTTATTTTCATGAAATATTTTCTGTGAATATTAAGGAAAACTTTATAAGGCATTTGGAAGCAAAATTACGATTTATTGAGTAACAAATGTATATTGAGTAAAATATTTAAGCCGAAAACTAAAAACATAAGTGAAAGACATACTAGTGACGCCCAAAACATTAATTGTTTAAATGGGGTTCAACCCTCAAGGATATCAACGGAAAATCCTACCTTAATTTTCAAAACTTCAAGATGGGGTTCTATACCCTCAAGAATCTCAATGGAAAGTCTTCACGGTGTGGCGAAAGTGAAAACAAATAGATAAATGATTTCAGTACGACTTAGCTAGGATCGGTAGTGTGGTACCAATCTTTTCCCTATTTCAATTTATTTGTCTATTTTCTACATTTTTGTTTTTTCCTTTGAGTTTTTTCTTTTCCTACATTACTTTATTTGAATAACCACTATTAAATTCAAATATCTTTAAGTTTAGGTTTTAAATCGTTGATTACAAGTGTTTAAATATGAATTATAATAGATTTTGCACATAAATATATATTTTGAAGAATATGCATTAGTTTGTTGTTATTGTAAAAGAAATTAAAAAAAAAATTAGCAACAAATATAAAAAAAAGTAAAAAAAAAAAAAAAAATTTGAATAGCGAGGATCGGTATGAAGATAGCGATTTTTTCTTAAAGAGTCGATACCTTGATAGCGACGATAAGTGTGGACATTCAGTAACAAAGTAGCAATTGTATCATCTTCTATCTTATTTATTTATTTACCAATTGACTGACACTCAGTGTAAAGGTTCAGGATCCATTATATGAGAGACTTCATCATTTCATGAATTCAATATGTCAACAACCAAACACCTACATCCTATGTACGTACTTCATATTATTTTCAAGGGTAAATTACACAAAACTACCTCAACTATAGGTTGAACCACAATTTCATACCTTATGTTTTAAAAATTACAATGTCATACCTTATCTTACGAATTTGTTACAATGTTAGACTCCTGTTAACTTTTCTGCTAATTTTTTAGCTAAATGTTGACATGGCAAATGTGGGCCCACATTTTTGCAGATATAGATAGGAAGGGATCCTAATCCACCAAATCAGTAGATTTGTGCCATTGAAATTTGATCAAACGGCTACAAACAGAGGCCCACTTTAAAAGTTATAATAACTTTAGCCATTAGATCAAATTTCAATGGCCCGGATCCACTGATTTGGTGGATTTGGAGGAAAAGATCCAAAGATGATCCCTTTTCGATATAGATGTCAAGTTTAAGCCACGTAGACCAAAAACTAACCAAAAAAATATTAAAAGGGTCACACTCTCTCTCCTCCCCACCTTCCTACTGTGCACAATCTGCACCTCATTCGTATCTCTCCTTCCATCTTTGTTCTTCATCTTGATCAGCCACAAACAACAACAAAAAATGAGAATTTTTTTCGTTAATCTCCCAAAATTCCTTGGAATGAACACCTATATGCTCTCTCTTTCTCTGTTCTCTCACTCTAAAAAACTTGATCCGAGCAAAACCCACATCCCATAATCCGATTTCGAGCCTCAATGTCTAAGGACCCATTCCAGACCGACCCGGAAACCATGCCGTTCTTCGAAGCTTTCAAGAAGTTCAAGCGTTTGAAGCTATTGGAGGCTTGGAACCTAGTTGTGAAACTGGACACCATAATTCTTGCCTTTCCCATTCCACCGACCTCTCTTGTGGCCATGTCCTCATTTGTAATTATTGCCACGAGAGGATGTGGTGTCCACTTCATGGGAAGCAACATTCACTTGTAGGAATGATGCCTATCTAGTAAGTCGGAACTGATGATTCTTCATCAGAAGCTCATTGTTTTGTTCAGCTACAAGGAGCACAAATATCAGCTGGTTGTACTCAATAAAGTCTCGCTCTCTATACTACTACTGCAAGAGCACGTTGGAGGCATAAAATGTGCTGAAATTTTTTTCCAGCACATCTTCCTTAGTGATGGAACATTGTAGAATTGTACTCAGCCATCGTCTTGAAATCCTGGATCCTTAGGTGAGTCCACTCATAACGAGCCCTTGGAAGAATCACCGTTTTCTAGTGATTGTATCTATTTCTCAGTGCCTTCCAAAGGGCTAATAGATCTTCAACCGTTAGGTACTCGCTTTTTAGTCATTCATCAAGGTGGCGATGGATAAAGATCATGGCTTTCTCCCGATCTTGAGATGATGCATTATTCTCCTCCTTGATGGTTTCTCCAAGATTCCTTACCTCCAGTTGGATGTTGACATCAATTACCCAGGTAAGGTAGTTCTTCCCAGTAATATCTAGGGTGTTATATCCCACATCGCCTAGGGGAGAGGATCTTCTACACATTATATGTACATGTCTACCTCCATATAACACGAAGCCTTTTGAGAACTCACTTGCTTCAAATTCCATCAGAACTCCGAAGTTAATGAGAAGGGCAATTGTGCTGCACCACTCTCATTGAAATAATATAGCATAAGATGGGCGATTTCGCACCACTCAAGTAGCAGAAAAATATAAATATGCAGAGTAGGGTGGGGGATTATACAGTACCACATAAAATTGCAGTAAAATTAAATCTGCAGTCCAAGATGGGCGATGATACCGCACCATCTTCGATCGCAACAAAAATAAATAAACATTGGATTAGTAATCAGGAGCTACAACAAACAAGAAATCAAATATATAAGTAATTGTTATATTGACAACTAGAAGCAGGTATGGTGCTAGCAATTCTTCGTGAGGGTATATCTAGCAGGTGAGGCAAAGGAGGAAGAAGAACAAGAAAGCAATTCTTCGTGAGGGTATATCTAGCAGGTGAGGCAAAGGAGGAAGAAGAACAAGAAAATCCTTGGAGGAAACATTTTTCGCCGATGTGAACTGTTTAGGGTTAGAGAGTTGTGCTGATAATGTGTTGTAAATAGGCAAAAGTTAGAGGGATAACCTTTGTTAAAGACAAGAGCGAAAGAGGTGCAAAATATCACACTATTTAGTTTCGCATCTATAACACAAAAGAATTGCAATAAAAAGAGGAGGGGGGAGATACTAATATTATTGCTTTCAGTAATTTTCTCTTTTAGTTGTTGTGTTGATCACCCACGGAGTGATCTATTTATAAAGCCACATCCTAAGGTTTACAGTGAATGGAAAGTCACACCCGTGAGAAATTTAACAACATCCGTGATTTTTCTCTTTTGAAAAAATACCACACGACAAACTCTCTACTATTCACTATTATTCCTATGTAGGCATTCAATTATTCTTACCATTATTACAACATATACATATATATCTAGAAGGAAATCATACCCCCATGGCCAAGCATACATATTGCATGGCTAATTCTCTCTCACTCACTCACCCAACCGGTTTCGGCCTATACAATCAACTCAACCCACCAATCTTATGCCGCTGGCGAAGAGTAGTAATTGAGAGACTAGTTGGCAAGTGTTGCACCCATGCATGGCTTTCCACCCCTTTCCTTTACATGGCTAATCACATACAATTTAAAGGCAACAATATGTTTGATAGCACATTAACAGAAATAAAATATTAAAATCGTCGCTAAATCAAATATAAAACTTCTCGCTGACATGTGAGAAGAATATAAATAGATTGTAGGGTTTAGGCTGCTGTTGTCAATTTGGACACGAATTCTTGGATGTTTTTGTCCGAAGTGCCACCCTCACTCACAGCCTCTATTGCCAACTCCCTCCATTTCTTTGCATTCTTTTTCATTTCAATCGCATCCTTCTCATCTTCCATCACTTTCCTAATGCAACGCTTAAACTCTTCTCTTCCTACCATCCCATTAACATTCTCACCGCGATCGTTTATCTCATCATGATCATGATCATAAACCTTCACTCTAACACCAACCTTCCAAACATCCTCAATTAGCTTAGAATTAGTAGGCTGGTCGGTCCACTGCGGCATTGCAATCATTGGCACTCCCAAGCTTAATGCCTCGATTGTCGAATTCCACCCGCCGTGTGTGAAAAAACATCCCACCGCCGCATGCGACAGCACCTCCAACTGAGGGCTCCATTTTACTACTAACCCTTGACCGCTATTACTTGTCTCTTCGACAAACTTGGAGGGAAGCTTTGCCTCCTCCGAAGGCCTAACCACCCACAAGAAGTGGAAGCCGCTTTCCTTCAGCCCAAATGCAAGCTCCTCCATCTGATTGTCACTTAGATTGGCCATGCTACCAAACGCCACGTATACAACCGAGCCTGCTGGCTTGGTGTTGAGCCAGTCTGTGCAGGTCGAGTCGAACTTGAAAAGATGGACCCCGTAATCCTTGTCGTCTTTGATGCTGTTGTCCAAGTAAAAAGATGGAATTGTTGGCCCTATTGTCAACAAATTTGTACAATCTTTTGACATGGAATCCACCGTCTGTCCTTGCATAATTATTTCATACTACATTACTTGACAAATCAATTATACATTGATCTACCACAAAAAAACAAAAAACCAAAAAACAAAAAAAAAAAAAAAAAAAAAACCGCGGCAACAATGATGATTTTGAATAATGATATTTAGGCATACACAAGGGTCACACTCCTGACAAATTTATGTCACACCATATATGACATATCCCGACCTAAATTGAGACGTACTTATATCCCACATCGCCCAAAGAAGTGAATCATATAAGTCTTATATATATGTATATTCTCATCTCTACCTAGCACAAGGCCTTTTGGGAGCTCACTGGTTTCGGGTTCTGTAGAAACTCCGAAGTTAAGGTAGTTCGCGAGAGAGCAATTCCATGATGGGTGACTCACTGGGAAGTTCTCGTGTGAGTTCCTAGAAATAAAACCGTGAGGGCATGGTCGGGATCCAAAGCGGACAATATCGTGCTATAGCGGAGTCGAGCCCGGAATGTGGTGAGGGCCCGGGCCAGGATGTGACAATTTGGTATCAGAACCAATCCCTGGGCGGAAGTGTGCCGACGAGGACGTCGGACCCCTAAGGGGGTGAATTGTTACATCTCACATCGTCCAGGGGAGTGGATCCTGTAAGCCTTATATGTATATTCTCATCTCTACCTAGCACGAGACCTTTTGAGAGCTCACTGGCTTCGGGTTCCGTAGGAACTCCGAAGTTAAGCGAGTTCGTGAGAGAGCAATCCCAGGATATGTGACCTACTGGGAAGTTCTCGTGTGAGTTCTCAGAAACAAAACCATGTGGGTGTGGTCGGGGTCCAAAACGGACAATATCGTGCTATGACGGAGTTGAGTTAGGGATGTGATGGGAGACCGGACTGAGATGTGACAATATCACTCTTGTGGGTAAATAGAATTACTAGTTAATCACCGATAATTTGATATTTATATTTTATTTCCAGTTTCACGTTTATTAAAACTTGGAAATTCGTTTGATAACTGTTTTCAATTTAAAAATAAAAAAATAAAACTAGTTTTATATACGACTTTTCAATATTTTGGCTTATTCTGGTTTTCACTTAGAAACAATTACCAACAAGTGAAAACTAAAAATTAAAAATATTATAGAGATAGACGTACCTCTTGCTCTAACTTGTAGAAAGTATTGACAAAAATGAAATCAGCTTTGTGGGTGTTAGAAAATTGGTTCAACACCATCTCAAAGTAAGCTGGATACGAGCCCGGGACAGAAATGAAGGACGGGAAGTCTCGAGGCTCAAGCACGTCATGTAACCCCGGAACAGAAGAAATCGTCAGTTTCCCATGATGCTGGAGATAGTAAGCGTAATTAACCGTGCATGTTTGAGTAAAAAAGGCACAGGCAAGCATACCAAATTGTTTGGCTACTTCCAAGGCCCAAGGTAAAAAGGGATCGTAAACAATGCAATCTATAGGTTGGGGTGAGTTTTGGTGCTTTTTAATGAGCTCGGCTAGGGTTTTGGATCCCACGGCTTCCATCCGGGATAGATAGTCGGCGACGCTCCCAGCTTGAGCAAAGCCGCCTTCGTCGTAGCCATCGGAGATGGTGTCGAAGTAGACGGAGCCCGATGATGTGCGCTGCAATGAGTTGGCGATGAAGACGGTGTTGGCTAAAGTCACTTTGATGCCCTTGCCCTTAGAGGAAACGCGCTTGCAGAATTGGAGCAACGGGTTTATGTGACCTTGAGAAGGATAAGGAACTGCCAACACATGAGCTGTATAACCTTTATCACCTTCCATTTGTTCTCTCTCTCTCTCTCTCTCTCTCTCTCTCTCTCTCTTAATTTGGACGACCAAAGCAATATTTTTACAGTAAATGATAGGCATATATATAATCTATAGAACACCAAATAGTCAATCTAGTGAATCAAGTATTGGAGGGTAGAGTTCCACGTTGAAGATGTACGAATTTAATTTAGGTAGGAGATTAAAAAAGTAAAATTATCGTTTATACTAAAAATAAATATTTTGTAATAAAATTCAACACCTTTATTTGTTTTTTGCGCTTGAACCTTATCCCATGCAATGGGATGACTGTTAGGTTTTATTAATTGAAACCCTTTCCCAACATCCTTATCTATTTTTTGCATTTTATCCCAATCGCACGTAATAGGACGACCTTAGGTTTTATTCATTGAAATCCTTTCCCGACATCTTTATTCGTTTTTTTGCATTTTATCTATGTAAATGGATCAATGACACCATTTTTTTTTTTTTACAATTTTTTATACATGTTTTTGTGGAGCCAAATCTGTAATGTATTTCAATGAATTGAACTCTCAATCTTTTAGGTATTTTCTCAAAGATCATGTCTACTAAAATTACCCAAATTTGAAACCGTGTTTTGGATTAAAGGTCTAGGGTTCTTTGTAGAGCCGTGTTTGTTCATTTTCTTTACTACAAATGAATGTCTTAATAATTTTAATAGACGGTTTGGATTACTGAAATGTATTAAGAAAACCGTACAAAATATGTATCAAAAGTTATGTAAAAAAAAAAAAAAAAAAATTATGAGATGGATGACAATGACAATGCGGACAAGTCCGTAGGTGAATAAGATCGATGATACCGAGCCCAGTCTTAAGTACAAGCTACTAACTAGATTAGGTGCTATTTAAGGCCATTTGGTCCTACCGTTCAACTTCAAGCAATCACCCTTCTTCATTAGCCATTTAGTCCTATTTTAATTGTTTCTTGACTATGTGAGTTAATTAATCATATTCAAGCTAGAGATATTCCATTTGCCGATTTGGGAAATCCATATATATATATATATATATATATATTTAAACGAATCAAGATTCAATAATTAGAAAATGCCAAGGACATGTGGTCCGTCCATAACAAGTACTTTTAAAAACGCCTCTTGAATATATAACTAAATCTCAAAGTCTCTAGCTTGTAACCCATTAAGTGGGAGTTTGTTATGATAAACTTGTTTATAGTTAATTTAATAATATAATATTACGTATAAATTTATTTCCGAGTGATATTATATTTTTCATTGAAACGATATGTAATGATAAAATACAGTACAAATACATACGTCATGCTGGTTTGGTATTGTTGTGCTTTGAAAAAAAAACTGTTACTGTGCTGTGAGAATAAGTTGCTATGAAATAAAACATCAGAGTGTTTGGTAAACTTTTTTGTAAAAGTGCTTTTGAAAAAAGAAAAAAAATCAGTATTATAGTGTTTGATAAACTTTTATGTAAAACAAATGTGAAAAAAACTGGTTTTTCAAAGCTGGGTTTTGCAGCTTTGTATTTTTGGCTTTTTTTCACCCAAAACTATGAAAAAAAATTGAAGCTGAATGTTTACCAAACATAAAAAAGCTCCCAATTTTTTTTTATAGCTACTTTTTTCAGATGACCAAACTAGGGCTAAAGACACAACTCACTAAACTTAATATATGTTTGTGAAGAAGTTGAGATTTCATCATAAAATCAATTGGCAATATAAGGTGTAACTCAACTTACTTATAAGTCCATGCAAAGTCTCACCTTCCATTAATATGTGTCTCATTCTCAACATACCCCTTCACATATGATGAATTTTCAAGTCTAATACGTGGACAACGCAACGGGATGACATGGAGCACGTGTGACCATTTGGCTTCACACGTGAGACAATATGCTTTGATACCATGAAAAAATTGAGATTCCACTATAAAACTAACTAATAATATAAAGAACAACTCAACTTACTTATAAGTCTATATAAGGTCTAATTCCATTAATATGTCACGATTTAACATGATGTCTAAGTTGAACAAGAAAGTCAAGTTTTCATTATTTCATGATGGATCAGTCTTTTATCGTCAAGTCATGCATGAGCATGACCATACTTTTCAGGCTTTAATGGTACATGAAAGTCCATTTGGCGAATATATATATAATAATAATAATAGTGTATATGATCGGGTTTGAAGGAGGAGAGATTCTATTTTTCAACTGATGACACTACATAGTAATCATCTAGTGGATGAACAGTGTATTTTTTAAAAAAAATTTTAAAGGTAGTGCTATTGCGACAATATATTAGTTTTAAGTGTTTTTCTTTGATTTGAGAAGACAAATTTACATAACACGAGTGCACATTCACGATAACTACCTACAGTCCTACTCTCATAAGGTTCTAATCTTGAGAACAAATGAGAATCAAATGCATATTAGCCACAAGATTATATTAATTTAGATTTAAAGACTTAAAATATTTGGTAAAAAAAAAAAAAAAAAAAAAAAGAGAGAGAGATTTGTAATGGCTCATGGAAGTTGGTTTTTCTTTATTAAATTGTCAAATATTTTAAGCCTTTTAATCGAAAGTTTGAAACTAATTTATTCTTATAGCTACCAATTAGTACTACAGTCTAATAATATTCATCTTCACTTGTAAGTGAGAGGTTTTAGTTTCAATTCTCACCAAGGGTAAATTTGAACTATATTATTGTTAGCCCATTGTGAGGCCAAGTCTACCCCCACCCTTTAATGTAGATGATATTTTTTGTTAAAAAAAATGCATTTGGTCCTTACATATCCTTAAAAAATAAGGATTTTAAGAGAGCAAAACTCTAGCGTCTCATCACTTGTTAATGATATAAGAATATATGGGTTCGTTTGAAAGTGTTATTAATTTAAAATGATTGAAAACATTTTTAGTGAAAATATTTTGGAATCAATTCTAATAAAAATACAAGTGAATCTTGACAAATCACTTGAAGTGCTTTTGAAACCAAAAAATATTTTCTTTAAAAACGTTTTTAATCATTTTGAAAGCACTTCCACACGAGTCATATGTTAGCTTCTCTATCACATGTTCATTTGCCGTGACGGTGTAGTCTGCCATACCCATCCCTCAATTGAGGTGGACCCACCCCCATCTTTTTCCATTCCCATGCGGCATTTTACCTTGAATCCAAATCCTCGCCGAATCCTCTTTGTGAGAATTTCATGAATCCGTGAATCGGATCCTTTTATCGTATATCGTGTGATCATAAATCATTTCAAATATTTTTATTTAAAATTAAACACAAACAATACCTGATAAAAACTGATTGCACGATGTACGATAAACAGACACGATTCATGAATTTCTAAGATTCTCTCCGGAGCGAATCCTGTTAGTTCTACCTTACCCCTTTCCGACTAGTTGATCGCCGTTATTCCTCTCCCTTCCTCTCTATCTCTCCGTAGGTCGTAGCCGTCCAAACATTTGCTCTCTCCCTACCCATCCACGTGGCACTCTTTACATTTCAATTTGTCTATTAATAAAATAACACTTGTTTTATTGTTTAAAAAAATAATAAACATGTCAAAAAAATTTTTAAATTTAAAAAAACAAAAAAACACATAACATTTTTATTAAATCAAACTAAAAAGTGACAACATAAAGTACTCGGCAATAAATACCAAAGTATTATTAAATCAGCTCTTTTCACTAATAATTTCTCCTTTTTATCCTTTTTTTTGTCACATATTTTCTCCTTTTTATTTTGCGTAAATACAATTTCCAATTTTATTTCCATTTTCTTTCTACCGCAACAATTTCCATTTTCTTTCTATTTTTTATCTTTTTAATTCTTGACAATCCTTTTTATCCTTTTTTTGTCACATATTTTCTCCTTTTTATTTTGGGTAAATACAAGTTCCAATTTTGTTTCCATTTTCTTTCTGCCGCAACAATTTCCATTTTCTTTCTATTTTTTATCTTTTTAATTCTTGACAATAACGTTACTTATGTGTATAATTAGTCGTTACGAACTCCCCGATATTTGGCAATTGGGCAAGGATTTTGGGGTTTCATAAAATTTCTAACCAACAATTTTGGCATTTCTAGATTTTAGAAAGAGTGTATATATATATATATATATATATATATATATATATATATATGCGCATATGAATACGCTTGATGTAGAAAATAAAAAAAGCGACCCAGAAATATTATTAAAATATATTTTTAAATCAGAAAAACACTATTTAAGCCGCCAACGCCAACAAGTCCATTTCGCGCGGCGATCATACTAGTTACCAGAAATTAGCATCCTGCAGCTACAAAAGTGGAACGGATCCTTCCTTCCTCCCTAAGTCTGGAAAATCAGCTCCGGTTAACCAGATATCGCCTGAGACTGAGAAAGAAAAATTGCTCTGGGAAGAAGCAGATAAGAGGAATAAAATGAGGAAAAAGAAGAGAGCTGAACATAAAACAGATACTGAAAACCAGGACACAGACAGAGTCAACGCCCTGTTAGCAGAAGGTCGAGTTTTCTGTGACATGCCAGCACTGGCAGACCGAGATAGCATTCTAATAAGGGATACTTGCCTCCAGAACTCCTTTATTTGCCAGCCACAGCACAGGAACATCCATGGTCGGATCTTTGGAGGATTTTTGATGCGAAGAGCATTTGAAATTGCCTTCTCAACAACATATGCATTTGCTGGTGTAGCACCACACTTCCTGGAAGTTGATCATGTTGATTTTGTTAGACCTGTAAGTAACTGAGCCTATTACCTGTCAAAATCTTATAATCCGACTTGAATGGTACTATGAGCTTTGTTTTAATTCTCTGTCTGTCTAGAGACATATCATGCTGAATAAGTATCATTTTAGGATAACACAGGATATAAATATACACATTAGTTTATGACTGAAAACTATCGCGCTTATTGATTGTACTATGAGCAAACATGCATGGCTTTCCACCCCTTTCCTTTACACGGCTAATCACATACAATTTAAAGGCAACAATATGTTTGATAGCACATTAACAGAAATAAAATATTAAAATCTTCGCTAAATCGAATATAAAACGTCTCGCTGACATGTGAGAAGAATATAAATAGATTGTAGGGTTTAGGCTGCTGTTGTCAATTTGGACACGAATTCTTGGATGTTTTTGTCCGAAGTGCCACCCTCACTCACAGCCTCTATTGCCAACTCCCTCCATTTCTTTGCATTCTTTTTCATTTCAATCGCATCCTTCTCATCTTCCATCACTTTCCTAATGCAACGCTTAAACTCTTCTCTTCCTACCATCCCATTAACATTCTCACCGCGATCGTTTATCTCATCATGATCATGATCATAAACCTTCACTCTAACACCAACCTTCCAAACATCCTCAATTAGCTTAGAATTAGTAGGCTGGTCGGTCCACTGCGGCATTGCAATCATTGGCACTCCCAAGCTTAATGCCTCGATTGTCGAATTCCACCCGCCGTGTGTGAAAAAACATCCCACCGCCGCATGCGACAGCACCTCCAACTGAGGGCTCCATTTTACTACTAACCCTTGACCGCTATTACTTGTCTCTTCGACAAACTTGGAGGGAAGCTTTGCCTCCTCCGAAGGCCTAACCACCCACAAGAAGTGGAAGCCGCTTTCCTTCAGCCCAAATGCAAGCTCCTCCATCTGATTGTCACTTAGATTGGCCATGCTACCAAACGCCACGTATACAACCGAGCCTGCTGGCTTGGTGTTGAGCCAGTCTGTGCAGGTCGAGTCGAACTTGAAAAGATGGACCCCGTAATCCTTGTCGTCTTTGATGCTGTTGTCCAAGTAAAAAGATGGAATTGTTGGCCCTATTGTCAACAAATTTGTACAATCTTTTGACATGGAATCCACCGTCTGTCCTTGCATAATTATTTCATACTACATTACTTGACAAATCAATTATACATTGATCTACCACAAAAAAACAAAAAACCAAAAAACAAAAAAAAAAAAAAAAAAAAAAAAGAAAACCCACGGCAACAATGATGATTTTGAATAATGATATTTAGGCATACAAAAGGGTCACACTCCGACAAATTTATGTAACGCCATATCTGACATACGCCGACTTAAATCGAGACGTACTTACATCCCACATCGTCCAAGAAAGTGAATCATATAAACCTTATATGTATGTATATTCTCATCTCTACCTAGCACAAGGCCTTTTGGGAGCTCATTGGTTTCGGGTTCCGTAGGAACTCCGAAGTTAAGCTAGTTCGCGAGAGAGCAATTCCAGGATGGGTGACCCACTAGGAAGTTCTCGTGTGAGTTCCTAGAAATTAAAACCGTGAGGGCATGGTCGGGGTCCAAAGCGGACAATATCGTGCTATAGCGGAGTCGAGCCCGGAATGTGGTGAGGGCCCAGGCCAGGATGTGACAATTTGGTATCAGAGCCAATCCCTGGGCGGAAGTGTGCCGACGAGGACGTCGGACCCCTAAGGGGGGTGAATTGTTACATCTCACATCGTCCAGGGGAGTGGATCATGTAAGTCTTATATGTATATTCTCATCTCTACCTAGCACGAGACCTTTTGAGAGCTCACTGGCTTCGGGTTCCGTAGGAACTCCGAAGTTAAGCGAGTTCGTGAGAGAGCAATCCCAGGATATGTGACCTACTGGGAAGTTCTCATGTGAGTTCCTAGAAACAAAACCATGTGGGTGTGGTTGGGGTCCAAAACGGACAATATCGTGCTATGACGGAGTCGAGCCAGGGATGTGGTGGGAGCCCGGACCGAGATGTGACAATATCACTCTTGTGGGTAAATAGAATTACTAGTTAATCACCCATAATTTGATATTTATATTTTATTTCCAGTTTCACGTTTATTAAAACTTAGAAATTCGTTTGATAACTGTTTTCAATTTAAAAATAAAAAAATAAAACTAGTTTTATATACGACTTTTCAATATTTTGGCTTATTCTGGTTTTCACTTAGCAACAATTACCAAACAAGTGAAAACTAAAAATTAAAAATATTATAGAGCTAGACGTACCTCTTGCTCTAACTTGTAGAAAGTATTGACAAAAATGAAATCAGCTTTGTGAGTGTTAGAAAATTGGTTCAACACCATCTCAAAGTAAGCTGGATACGAGCCCGGGACAGAAATGAAGGACGGGAAGTCTCGAGGCTCAAGCACGTCATGTAACCCCGGAACAGAAGAAATCGTCAGTTTCCCATGATGCTGGAGATAGTAAGTGTAATTAACCGTGCATGTTTGAGTAAAAAAGGCACAGGCAAGCATACCAAATTGTTTGGCTACTTCCAAGGCCCAAGGTAAAACGGGATCGTAAACAATGCAATCTATAGGTTGGGGTGAGTTTTGGTGCTTTTTAATGAGCTCGGCTAGGGTTTTGGATCCCACGGCTTCCATCCGGGATAGATAGTCGGCGACGCTCCCAGCTTGAGCAAAGCCGCCTTCGTCGTAGCCATCGGAGATGGTGTCGAAGTAGACGGAGCCCGATGATGTGCGCTGCAATGAGTTGGCGAGGAAGACGGTGTTGGCTAAAGTCACTTTGATGCCCTTGCCCTTAGAGGAAACGCCCTTGCAGAATTGGAGCAACGGGTTTATGTGACCTTGAGAAGGATAAGGAACTGCCAACACATGAGCTCTATAACCTTTATCACCTTCCATTTGATCTCTCTCTCTCTCTCTCTCTCTCTCTCTCTCTCTCTCTCTCTCTCTCTTTAAATTTGGACGACCAAAGCAATGTTTTTACAGTAAATGGTAGGCATATATATAATCTATAGAACACCAAATAGTCAATCTAGTGAATCAAGTATTGGAGGGTAGAGTTCCACGTTGAAGATGTACGAATTTAATTTATGTAGGAGATTAAAAATGCAAAATGATCGTTTATACTAAAAATAAATATTTTGTAATAAAATTCAACACCTTTATTTGTTTTTTGCGCTTGAACCTTATCCCATGCAATGGGATGACTGTTAGGTTTTATTAATTGAAACCCTTTCCCAACATCCTTGTCTATTTTTTGCATTTTATCCCAATCGCACGTAATTGGACGAGTTTAGGTTTTATTCATTGATATCCTTTCCCAACATCTTTATTCGTTTTTTTGCATTTTATCTATGTAAATGGATCAATGACACCATTTATTTTTTTTTACAATTTTTTATACATGTTTTTGTGGAGCCAAATCCGTAATGTATTTCAACAAATTGAACTCTCAATCGTTTAGGTATTTTCTCAAAGATCATGTGTCACATCCCAGCCCGGGGCAGATCACTTCCCGAGCTTGTTCCACCACCATAGCACGATATTGTCCGCTTTGGGCTTACCATTCCCTCACAGTTTTGTTTTTTGGGAACTCACGAGCAACTTCTCAGTGGGTCACCCATCATGAGATTGCTCTAGCCCCCTTCTCGCTTAACTTCGGAGTTCCTACGGAACTCGAAGCCAGTGAGCTCCCAAAAGGTCTCGTGCTAGGTAGGGATGGGAATATACATATAAGGATCACTCCCCTGGACGATGTGGGATGTCACAATCCACCCTCCTTAGGGGTCTGACGTCCTCGTCGGCACACACGCGGCCAGGGTTAGGCTCTGATACCAATTGTCACATCCCGGCCGGGGGCGGAACCACTTCCCGGGCCCGCTCTACCACCGTAGCACGATATTGTCCGCTTTGGACTTACCATTCCCTCACGGTTTTGTTTTTGGGAACTCACGAGCAACTTCCCAGTGGGTCACCTATCATGGGATTGCTCTAACCGCCTTCTCGCTTAACTTCGGAGTTTCGATGGAACCCGAAACTAGTGAGCTCCCAAAAGACCTCGTGCAAGGTAGGGATGAGAATATACATATAAGGATCACTCCCCTGGGCGATGTGGGATGTCACATCATGTCTACTAAAATTACCCAAATTTGAAACTATGTTTTGGATTAAAGGTTTAGGGTTCTTTGTAAAGCCGTGTTTGTTCATTTTCTTTACTACAAATAAATGCCTTAACGATTTTAATAGACGATTCGGATTACTGAAATGTATTATGAAAATCATACAAAATGTATATCAAAAGTTATGTAAAAAAAAATAAAAATTATGAGATGGATGACAATGACAATGCGGACAAGTCCGTAGGTGAATAAGATCGATGATAACGAGCCCAGTCTTAAGTAAAAGCTACCAACTTGATTGGGTGCTATTTAAGGCCATTGGTCCTACCGTTCAACTTCAAGCGATCACCCTTCTTCATTAGCCATTTAGCCCTATTTAAATTGTTTCTTGACTACGTGAGTTAATTAATCATATTCAAGCTAGAGATATTCCATTTGCCAATTTGGGAGATCCATATATATATATAAACGAATCAAGATTCAATAAGTAGAAAATGCCAAGGACATGTGGTCCGTCCATAACGTGGACTTTTAAAAACGCCTCTTGAATATATAACTAAATCTCAAAGTTTCTAGCTTGTAACCCATTAAGTGGGAGTTTGTTACGATAAACTTGTTTATAGTCATTGTCCCGTTTTAATTTAATAATATAATATTACGTATAAATTTATTTCCGAGTGATATTATATTTTTCATTGAAACGATATGTAATGATAAAATACAGCACAAATACATACGTCATGCTGGTTTGGTATTGTTGTGCTTTGAAAAAAAAATTGTTTCTACTGTGCTGTGAAAATAATTAGCTGTGAAATAAAGCAGCAGAATGTTTGGTAAACTTTTTTGTAAAAGTGTTTTTGAAAAAAGAAAAAAAAACTATTATTATAGAGTTTGATAAACTTTTATGTAAAACAGATGTGAAAAAAAAACTGGTTTTTCAAAGCTAGGTTTTGCAGCTTTGTGTTTTTGGCTTTTTTTCACCCAAAACTGTGACAAAAAACTGAAGCTGAATGTTTACCAAACATAAAAAAGCTCCCAAATTTTTTTGATAGCCACTTTTTTCAGATGATCAAACTAGGGCTAAATTCAATTAACACTTTGTTTGGTTTCAACTTTCAATCGATAGACACAACTCACTAAACTTAATATATGTTTGTGAAGAAATTGAGATTTCATCATAAAATCAATTGGCAATATAAGGTGTAACTCAACTTACTTATAAGTTTATGCAAAGGCTCACCTCCCATCAATATGTGTCTCATTCTCAACACACCCCTTCACATATGATAAATTTTTAAGCCTAACACGTGGACAACACAACGGGATGACGTGGAGCGCGTGTGCCCGTTAGGCTTCACACATGAGACAATATGTTTTGATACCATGAAGAAGTTGAAATTCCACTATAAAACTAACTAGTAATATAGGAAATAACTCAACTTATTTATAAGTCTATATAAGGTCAAATTCCATTAATGTGTCACGATTTAACATTATGTCTAAGTTGAACAAGAAAGTCAAGTTTTCATTTATTTCATGATGGATCAGTCTTTTATCGTCAAGTCATGCATGAGCATGACCATACTTTTCAGGCTTTAAGTCCATTTGGCGAGATTCTATTTTTCAACTGATGACACTACATAATAATCATCTAGTGGATGAACAGTGTATTATTATTATTTTTTTTTTTCGGTAGTGCTATTGCAACAATATATTAGTTTTAAGTGTTTTTCCTTTGATTTGAGAAGACAAATTTACATAATACGAGTGCACATTCACGATAGCTACCTACAGTCCTACTCTCTTAAGGTACTCATCTTGAGAACAAATGAGAATCAAATGTATATTAGCCACAAGATTATATTAGTTTAGATTTAAAGACTTAAAATATTTGCTAAAAAAAACAAAAGAGAGAGAGAGAGATTTGTAATGGCTCATGGAAGTTGGTTTTGCTTTATTAAATTGTCAAATATTTTAAGTATTTTTATCGAAAGTTCGAAACTAATTTATTCTTGTGGCTACCAATTAATACTACAGTTTAGTAATATTCATCTTCATTTGTAAGTGAAAGGTTTTAGGTTTGATTCTCACCAAAGGTGAATTTGAACTATATTATTGTTAGCACATTGTGATGCCAAATCTACCCCCACCCTTTAGTGTAGATGATATTTTTAGTTAAAAAAAATGCATTTGGTCCTTACATATCCTTAAAAAACAACGATTTTAAGAGAGCAAAACTCTAGCGTCTCATCTCATGTTAATGATACAAGAATATATGGGTTCGTTTGAAAGTGTTATTAAAATGACTGAAAACATTTTTAGTGAAAATATTTTGGAATCAATTCTAATAAAAATACAAGTGAATCTTGGAAAAGCACTTGAGGTGCTTTTGAAACCAAAAAATATTTTCTTTAAAAACGTTTTCAATCATTTTAAAACCACTTTCACACGAGTCATATGTTATCTTCTCTATCACATGTTCACTTGCCGTGACGGTGTAGTCTGCCATACCCATCCCTCAATTGAGGTGGACCCACCCCCATCTTTTTCCATTCCCATGCGGCATTCTACCTTGAATCCAGATCCTTGCCAAATCCTTTTTGTGAGAATTTCAGGAATCTGTGAATCAGATCCCTTTATCGTATATCGTGTGATCATAAATCATTTCTAATATTTTTATTTAAAATTATACATAAATAATACCTGATAAAAATTGATCACACGATGTACGATAAATATACACGAGTCATGAATTTCTAGGATTCTCTCCGGGGAGAATCCTGTTAGTTCTACCTTACCCCTTTCCGACTAGTTGATCGCCGTTATTCCTCTCCCTTCCTCTCGATCTCTCCGTAGGTCGTAGCCGTCCAAACATTTGCTCTCTCCCTACCCATCCACGTGGCACTCTTTACATTTCAATTTGTCTATTAATAAAATAACACTTGTTTTATTGTCTAAAAAATAATAAACATATCATAATTTTTTTAAAATTTAAAAAAACAAAAAACACGTAAGATTTTTTATTAAATCAAACTAAAAAGTGACAGCATAAAGTACTCGGCAATAAATACCAAAGTATTATCAAATTAGTCCTTTTCACTAAAAATTTCTCCTTTTTATCCTTTTTTCTGTCACATATTTTCTCCATTTTATTTTGGGTAAATACAATTTCCAATTTTGTTTCCATTTTCTTTCTATTTTTTATCTTTTTAATACTTGACAATAACGTTACTTATGTGTATAATTAGTGGTTACGAACTCCCCGATATTTGGCAATTGGGCAAGGATTGTGGGGTTTCATAAAATTTCTAACCAACAATTTTGGCATTTTTAGATTTTAGAAAGAGTATATATATATATATATATATATATATATAATATGCACATGCATAACCAACTTTGTTAAAAATGTAGCATCTCACTAGATAATACTTACCGCGAGATATTTAAAATCAAATTACAAAACATCATATAATTTAACTTCACATACAACGTGATATTATATAAGTACTTAGAAATATCGTCGTAACGACTTCTGATTGCCTCCCTAAATTCTTATCCTTACGACGGCAATAATTGGTGTTGACGTTACTGTCCACTTGTGCTAAGCTTCAGTCCTATCGATTACTATGAAGTTGACTCCTAGTGAGCTGGTCGCTGATGCGAATCTCATTACCAAAATTAGCACCCTTCACGAAGGAAAAATATCCAACCAAACCATCTCTCTTCATACAAAGATAAATTGGTTTCTATTTTTCGTAAGATTTATAAATGTTTAAAATATATTATAACTTTTTTTAAATTCTCTTCAATTCATTAATTTTAAGAAATTTTTAAAATTAATTTCTAATTAAATATACTTAAAATGTTATAAATTTGTTTAAAATTCTAAGTAAATACAATCGAATTTCTAAAAATTTTAATAAATTATTTTACAATTCTGATTAAATACACTTAAATTTCAAAGAATCATTTAAAATCTCAATAGATTTATTAAATTAAAAAATAAATATTAAAAAAAAAAGGGAAAAAGTGAGCAATAAATAACAAACGAGTATGGGTTTATGCAGCAACCTCCCCCGTATTTTAGGGGAAGAAAGACACACGTCCGTCGCTGTCACCGACTCCTTTCTTCTTCCTCTGCAATCCCGTGTGCTCCATCTCTTTGCGCTTTCCAACACTTTACGCATTCATCGAATTCGAGCCCTCTCATTTCTCACATCCTCCAGTCATCCAATTGCTCTTTTTCCTTTCAGGTGATTTCTTAATTTCCCAGTTTTCTCTAGGTTTTTATTGATTTTGTCTTTTTTTTTTTTTTTTTTTTGGGGTAGATTTTGGAGATAATTTTATTATGACTCTTACAGTTTCGTTTAATTCAGTAAATTTTTTGATTATTTGGTTGGTTTCAGCATCGTTTGGGATTTGAGTGTATATCTAGCATGAGTGACAGGACTGTGGGGAAGATCGGCACAAATCTAGAAATTTTCTGAGAAGATTTGCTTTTTTTATCTAAGGTATGATTCAGATTTTCTTGAATTTTCTCGATAGCCAAACAGGGCATTAGGACTAATACAATCCAGTTTATTAGCTGGCAAACTTTGTTCATTCAATCCATTTTTCCTGTGAATTTTAAATTTTTATAGTACTAAGCATATGAACTAGCTCTATTATTTACAGTATAAGAATAAAAATTGTCCTTACTTTTAGCCTATCAATTAGCTTTTTTTTCTTTTTTTTTTTAATATATAAAAAATGTGAATGTTGTAAACTGTGTTGAAAGAAGATTGGATTAAATTTAGGACTGATTTGGTACTAAGGTGATTCTGAAAAAAACTGGTATTAAAAAAAGTTAGGAGCTGTTTTTATGTTTGGTAAACATTCAGCTTCAGCTTTTTTTCACAGTTTTTGGTGAAAAAAAGTAAAAAATAAGAAGCTGCAAAACCCAACTTTGAAAAATTAGTTTTTTTTTCCACATCTGTTTTACATAAAAGTTTAATAAACACTATAATACTGTTTTTTTTTTTTTTTCAAAAACACTTTTACAAAAAAATTTACCAAACACTCTGCTACTTTATTTCATAGCTGCTTATTCTCACATCACAGCAAAAGTAGCTTTTTTTCAAAGCACAGCAATACTAAACCAGCTCTTAGTTGGTGGAGAGAGAATTATTGCCGGATCCTCTTTGTGTGGATTCTTGCCGGATCCTCTTTGTGTGGATCCTTGCCGGATCCTCTTTATGAGGATTCCAGGAATCAATCCTACAATCACATCTATTTATCGTACATTATGCGGTCAATTTTTGTTAGATACTGTTTATATTCAATTTTTAATAAAACAGTTTACAATAATTTTTGACTGCACGATATACGATGAACGAATGTAATTGGAGAATCTTTAGAATCCTCCTGGTAGTTGGTGATTGTGTGATCTAGGGGTGGGTTAAAAAATGAAAAAAACCCGAACCGAAGCCAAAAAATCATAGGACAAGGATTATCTGCCCTCACGTGCCCTCATGTTTGTGTGGTCACGGTTAAACCACATCAACATTTTATATTAGTATTCATTTTTTTCTTATTATCTCTATAAAAAAAAAAAACAATATAAAATATTGACGTGGCTTAACCGTGACCACACAAAATAGGAGGGTACGGGAGAGCACCGGAAGTGGAAGGGCAGACAATCTTATTCAAATTGCTAACCAAACAAAAAATTGAACTGGAAGAAATAGTAATTTTGGTTCTGTTTTCGATTTCGGCAAAAACCCGAACCGAACCCACTGGGATCTGCCTTTCGGCCCTTTTCTCAATCTCGTGTGTCTTATTTTGATAATTAAATCGGCGATGCACGAGCAAGTTTAGACATTTGTCTCAGATGTGTTATTTTAATTTTTGCTTACCGAGTACGATTAATTTTTAATTATTGTCGTTATAATGCTTTGGATTAAGAAATATATCCACGGTACGGCTGAAGTTAAAAACTTTTACATTTGTGTCTAGATTCGTTGATGCCTTGTTTCCTGTAAACTGGAGCATGTAAGGTATAACCAAAGTTTCTTCAACCATCTTCTTATTAATTTTAGCAGTAATTCTGGTTTGGGTAACATATCTTTCCTGCATCGCCGGTTTTGAGATTGGCACAAACGAAATTTCTAATGTTCCTCCATCTCACAAGTTATTTTGTGATTGGCGTACAAGTCAATACGGCTTATGCAGTTTGTTCTTTTCCTATATGAGGCATCAAAGTCTTTTCTTTCTTTCGTTTGCAGTTGTTGACATTGCTTGTTTAGTGGATTTTCATGTTAGGATCCAACCATGAGATACCATTCAACCCATACCTATAAGTAGATAATTTTTCCGAAATATCTTTTGTTACGTAAGTATTGTAGGAGATATGTTCCATGCGCTGTTTCATCTTAGTGTAATTACAATTTGTGTTAGAACATTGAAAGTTATTTAGAGCGTGTCTTAAGCTCGTTTTTTTTTTTTTTTTTTTTTTTTGGTGCAGATCTTCTATCATACCTTTCTTCTTATAGTTATTTTAGATAAACCACAATAGCCGATGACTTCTCCTACTCTTGACTCACCCTGTCCGTCCTCGACTAGCGAAACCTTTTCTGGACCTTTCAATATAAGTATAGAGGAAGAGAACCCAGACGACATGTTACCTGTTCTGGAAGACCCAACCTCTTCTATGTCCTGTGGCCATAATATCCCAAAACCACCTCCTGTCCCTAGTAAAGCATATACACAAAATAAACACTTCAAAAGGTTTTCACAGCGTTGCTATGTCCCAAATGAAACACTGGATACATGGGACAAGCTTTTTAAAGAAGCATATGGTGCTGATGTCTATATTTGCACCGAGGACGGATCGTGTATTCCAGTCCATTCTAGTGTTCTGGTAAGTTAACTGAATTGAGCCCACAATTTCATTCCTTTGGAAATAATGAATGAAATTTCTAGGTCAGGATGTGGCTAGAAAGTTTCTTTTTGTGTTGATGTGCAGACTGTTGCGTCACCGGTGCTTGGCAAATTTCTGCAGCAATCAAAAGCTAAATATGGTATGAGATACATTAAGATTCCTGGGGTACCGTATGAAGCAGTCTACACATTCATTCGTTTTCTTTACTCATCCTGGTATGTTGGAGTTATGTTGTTCAGTTAGAGTCCCTTCCCTTTGTAATTCTAATTTCTTATTCCAGTCAAATTTCTTGAAACATTTTCTCGTGTCTCCTATGCAGCTCTGAAAAGGAAGAGATGAAGAAATTTGTTCTCCATCTGTTGGTTTTGTCACACTCCTACTCAGTTCCATCATTGAAAAGAGTTTGCATATATATTCTTGAGCATGGATGGATTACTAAAGAAAATGTTGTTGATGTGCTTCAATTGGCGAGGAACTGTGATGCACCGCGGCTATCCTTAATTTGTGTACGCATGATTGTGAAGGACTTTAAAGCCATATCATCAACCGAAGGCTGGAAAGTGATGAAGCGAGTTAATCCTGCACTTGAACAAGAGCTGCTAGAGTTCGTTGTTGAAGCAGATTCTGTAAGCTCGTTTTTCTTCCTTTTTCAAATATCTTACCTTACCTCTGTATTTGTTGGGGGAAGAAACAAAAAAATACATGTATGTTAATTTTCGAGATGATATCTCATTTAATTTTAAGATCTTGGATTCAAATTTTTGTGCTAGAGGAAAGAAGAGAGGTTGAAGAAAAAGGAAGAGAAAAAAGTGTACTTGCAATTGTATGGGGCAATGGAAGCCCTCCTTCACATATGCAGGGATGGATGTAGGACTATAGGTCCCCGTGACAAGGTGTTTAAAGGAAGCCAAGTGGCCTGTGGCTTTCCTGCTTGCAAGGGGCTTGAGACCTTAGTTCGTCATTTCTCCAGCTGTAAAACCCGGGTTCCTGGTGGATGTGGTCACTGCAAACGCATGTGGCAGCTTCTTGAACTGCATTCTCGTATTTGCAACGACCCGGAATCATGCAAGGTCCCTTTGTGTAGGTACGCATGAGAATTCCACATGCACTTCTTTCTTTGCCCTACGTTTTCTGGGCAAGAAACTGAAATTTCAGTTTATGTTTGGTTGGCATTTGGTCTGCATTTGGTCAGTACTTACCCTTCGAAAGGTTTTTGAAATTTTTTACTGAAATCTTTCTATTGCGCCATCATATCCCCACTATACACCGTCCCAGTCACGACCTCTGATCCATATTGTTACTGCCGGAGTTGTATTTTACTCTGTCATGTTAGTGAACGACACAACTCGGGTTTGATGGTTGGAACCGTCATCGTCATAACTACACTTCTTGTGGTTTCAGGCATTTGAAGGAAAAAATGCAGCAGCAGACCAAGAAAGACGAGGCTAAATGGACGCTGTTGGTGAGTAAAGTGGTAGCAGCAAAGGATACCCTGGGACCTATCTCAGGTCGGCGCTCACGTTTTTCATAACCTCTTGTTTCAAAAGCTAAATGTATCAAAAACGACCCATCCTCATTCACTAAAGCAGTGTATCAAGAATGTAAACCAAGAGAAATGTACTAAGAATCTTCTCTCTTTTGGGGTCGAATAAATGTAATAAACATCCGACGCTGTTAGTCAATAGCTCTCACTTCAGTTCTTGTAAGCCAAGATATTTCAATTGGATGATTGACCATGTCATTTTGATACAGAAAGTCTTACAACTTTATGCATAGAAAAAATTCACCTCAAGCATAAACTAGCAAAGAAACTCTGTGAAGCAACGCCGTTATCTTCGTTGAAGGAGATATATAGAATCATCAGAATTTTAAGAATTCACATCAAAATAACTGTTACCAAAACGGATGCTGTAAAATGTATCGAGTCGAGTAGTTCTATTTCCTTCTCATGAATGATCCCATGTAAGCTTACATTACAATATAACCGCATAAGGCATGGCAGCAGATGATCTACATGGCTTCATAACATCACAATTAAGCCCCGTCCGCTACATTCCTCTTCGTTGTACTAATGTATAGAACTGCATTAATGCAAATATAAAAAAATCCAATTATTTTCTCGTGGAGGCAACACTAAAGAGAAAAACAATGAGACAATGCTTAGATAATTACCATTATTTCCACGAATAAAAGCATCGCCATACTTATTTTTCAGCTGTCCATTGACATATTCTTCGGTCTGTTCCATTGCTATATTCATATACCCGTCCAGACATGCAAGGATACCTGCACAAGAAATTTAAGACGTCAAAATAACTGATCCTTTCCCTTCAGCTTGAATCCTACTACATAAAATAGCCTTGCAAACTTTGTCGATAATATGTTGATCCCAGATATGAATACAACAAAACAAGAGTGAAAAGGCGAGAAGAAAAATCGATAGACATGAAAAAAGAAATAAAGAAACAGACCTCGATAGTCAACACCAGAATTCAGTTTGACAACAACCGGTCGCCCACGAATTGACTTGAGGAAATCTGCCGGAGTTTTTGTGGTTCCTGTCCCCTTCTCTCCACCTCCACTCATTTTCTCAATCCTAAATCTTAACTTCTTGCACCTCCTAAGATGATATCAAATCCTAACCAAATTCAAACACTAAAGAAGGAAACAACACAGAAAAGCAACAAACCTCCATCATGATGTATTACTAAAACATATCAGAAAGAATTGCAAAAGCAGGGCTACTGAGACGAACAGATACATCAACCAGACGTCGCAGTGCAAAAACCAGTAAATACAGCCTTCGCAGAACCGAGTGACTCTTACACAAGACCATCCAAACAACAAATTTTAGCTTGTTGGTATCAGATGATTAACTCTAACACTAACACAGACACTATCTATGACCTAACGTGAGATGCGTAACGAGCATCAAGTCTACAGGTCTACATAAGCCTCTAAATTAATTCTGGAAGAATTACTCGATTCCACACCTCAAAGGGATCTCAAAGAATAATCCCTTTGATTATAAAGTATACGCCTTCGAAACAAGCCATGTAAATTAAGTACCCAAGCAAAGGATAACCATTTTTTTTTCAATAAAAAACAAAGGAAGATCAAAAGAGCCAGACCCAACCCAAGGTATCAACAAATTCTCCACAAAAAAAAAGGTCCTTAACACATTTATGCTGCCCCTGAGTTTATCTAATTTTTCACTTTCATCGTCACAAGCATCTCAAAATTAACCTTCATCCAGGAAATAGCTCAAATTCAAGAACCCTAAAATGGGCAAGTTCAGAAAATCCCTTAAATCTAAAACCGAAAAAAAAAATAACAACGAAAAGGAGTAGTTGACATAACAGCTGAGACGAAGAAGAAACAAAAATGGTGTGAAACATAACGCGGATCAAAGCACTCACCTTTGTTGGTTCTGCTGCCGCTGCCGGTGCTTCAACTTTTGAGAGAGCGCGAGAGAGGGAGATTAACTTTAACCGGGAAGCTCTCACTGCAACAGCGCGTTATATATGAGGGTCGCGATTTTGGACCTTGGCAGTGTATTTGTAAGCCCACCTCCAACTCAGTTATTGGGCCTTATTGTTGCATCCACCAAGTTTTATTTTTTATTTTTCGTTATTTCTGCCTGCGTCAAACCCCAATCCATTGCCGACGTGGACATAATCACGTTAATTAGCGTTATTCACCAAATTCAAATTTGATGATAAATATTTTTATGTTGCTGTATTAAGTGAAATAAATTGTATTATTTAAATAAATTTAAAATATAACTTTGTAAAAAATAAATAAATAAAATATGCATCGAATATATGTTGCTTGCAAGAATTTTATAATTCAAGTAATAAACACATGCATTGAAGTTTTGTAGTTTAATTATTCGTCCTTTTAAATATTACTTGTGTGTTAGATTGGTTGATTATTGCAGTATTTCTACTTGTTGCGTATGCATCTTAAGCCAAATTCTACTTTTCGTAAATTATAAAAATTTAGGGTATGTTTGTCGTTTGGATGTGCTTTTAAAATTATTGAAAACGTTTTTGGTAAAAATATTTTTGGAACCAATCCTGAGTAAAAATGTAAGTAAATTTTGGAAAAGCACTTTAAAATCCAAAAACATTTTCTCTAAACACTGTTTCAATCATTTTAAAACACATCCAAATAAACTCAAATGACCAAAAGTGCTTTTAAACAAATTAAAGCATTTCTGTATACGCTTTATTTATTGACAAAAAAAGAATACGCTTGATTTAGAAAATAAAAAAAATCGACCCAAAAATATTATTAAAATATATTTTTAAATCATAAAATTACTTTTTAAGCCGCCAACGCCAACACGTCCATTTCGCGCGGGGATCATACTGGTTACCAGAAATTAGCATCCTGCAGCTTCAAAAGTGGAACAGATCCTTCCTTCCTCCCTATTCCAGTACGCACAGAATGTGACTGACGTTCTCTCTCTCTCTCTCTCTCTCTCTCTCTCTCTCTCTTCAGACATAGAACCACCATGATACCACTCAGAAAACCACTTCCCCAACTCCCCTTCATCCCCAGTTCCAAATCTTCATCCTTCCAATCACTCGCCTCCTACTTCACTCTCACTCCAAATCCAAACCCAACAATTTCCTCACCACACCCACCTGAATCACCCACTACCCACATACCAAATCCCATACAACACCCCAAACCCACCTTCAAAATCCCACCCTTCGGTCCTATTCCACCGCCATTCACTCAAACCAGGCCTTTCTCAGCCGCAAATTCAGACCCTTCTCAGCCAATGCCGGTTGTTTCCACCGACGCTTCACCCTACGACAGTTCGCAGCCCATCGATGCCGGCTCTTCCATTCGAAAACCGATCAGTTTGTGGCCTGGAATGTACAGTTCGCCTGTCACAAATGCCCTGTGGGAAGCGAGATCGGAAATGTATGGGGATGCACTGAGTGACGCGCCTCTGCAAAGTGAATTGGTGGCAAGGACTCCGGCGCAGAGCAGGACCGGTATTCTGTACAAGTTTTCGTCTGATTATAAACTGAGAGAGCAGTACAGGAACCCCTGGAATGGGATTAGGATGGGGAAGTTGCTTGAGGATCTCGATGCTCTTGCAGGAACCATTGCATTCAAGGTACCAATTTAAGTCAATTATTTAAAATATTTGCTCAATTCTTGCTGCAAGGGAGTACGTTTTTGTTTGATTTCTTTCGGGTTTGAAATTCGGTCAATTATTTAAAAGATTTGCTCAATTCTGGCTGCAAGGGAGTACGTTTTTGTTTGATTTCTTTCGGGTTTGAAATTCGGATTGTTAGGGAAAACAAAAAGTTGATAACTTGGTTTTTGTTCTTGAATAAATTGAAGCATTAGTCCCAGAAATATTACCCAAATTTCAATTCGATCCTTGAACTGCATTATTAGATTTTGCAATTGAGAGTAAGTGTTCGTTTTTTTGTAGGTTTGGGATTGTTAAAAAAAACTGGTTAAATGGTTCCTTTAGTAAGTTGAAGCATTAGTCCGTGAACTATATCTTTACCCAAGTTTCAGTTTAGTCCTCTAACTAAATTGTTAGATTTGCAAATGCCTGAACTTTTCGAAATGTGTAGCATTGGTTGTTGAGGCTAGCTCGAATAAGCCTTCTCTGTAACGAGTTATATTTTTAGTTCGATTTGTAAATGAGTGTTGCTACTTCTTTAAAAGTGATCCTGGTGTTTCTCTTAACTTGACCAGCACTGCTGCAATGAAGATGGCACGAGAAGGCCTCTGCTATTGGTGACTGCTTCTGTTGACAAGATGGTTATGAAAAAACCTATCCTTGTCGACACGGATTTGAATATAGGCGGTGCTGTCGTATGGGTTGGGAAGTCATCCATGGAGATTCAGCTGGAAGTGACTCAATCTTTGCAGGGTACTGAAGTTTACATAACCAAATATTGTAGTTTCTTGTTGCTAAAATATATCAGATTTATTTATCATTGTGCTGACTATCGAAACTTGACTTGCAGGATCCTCATACACATCAGAGTCTGTTGCTCTTATAGCAAACTTCACATTTGTAGCCCGTGATTCTAAGTCTGGAAGATCAGCTCCGGTTAACCAGATATCGCCTGAGACTGAGAAAGAAAAATTGCTCTGGGAAGAAGCAGATAAGAGGAATAAAATGAGGAAAAAGAAGAGAGCTGAACATAAAACAGACACTGAAAACCAGGACACAGACAGAGTCAACGCCCTGTTAGCAGAAGGTCGAGTTTTCTGTGACATGCCAGCACTGGCAGACCGAGATAGCATTCTAATAAGGGATACTTGCCTCCAGAACTCCTTTATTTGCCAGCCACAGCAGAGGAACATCCATGGTCGGATCTTTGGAGGATTTTTGATGCGAAGAGCATTTGAAATTGCCTTCTCAACAACATATGCATTTGCTGGTGTAGCACCACACTTCCTGGAAGTTGATCATGTTGATTTTGTTAGACCTGTAAGTAACTGAGCCTATTACCTATCAAAATCTTATAATCCAACTTGAATGGTACTATGAGCTTTGTTTTAATTCTCTGTCTGTCTAGAGATATATCATGCTGAATAAGTATCATTTTAGGATAACACAGGATATAAATATACACATTAGTTTATGATTGAAAACATCGTACTTATTGATTGTACTATGAGCAAACATGACTGCTTGCTATTGGTTTCTTTGTTTTTCCCCTATCTGAATCGAGGAGTACGTTACTCGGTTCCCTTCTACTAATAGGAGTCCAATATGGTTGTGTATATTATACCGAATTGTAACGCAACAATTGAATGACATATTGTCTTTGGTTAATTATTAGTAAATGCTGCATCCAAAGTTAATCTGCAGTCTTGTTATTCTTTGTATGTGATCATGGCTTGGAGAACCTTTTAATCTGATATTGAGTTGTGTTCTTCCCTTGTTATACCTCATGTGGTTAGATTGCAACTTGTGAACTGCCCTTCCACATAGCAAAAGAATGATTTAGAAAATAGTATCTGGGGAACTGATACACCAAATGCCGGTCTGGTTTTGGGGGATTAAGGATATTTATTTTGCTGATGCAGGTCGATGTAGGAAACTTTCTCCGGTTGAAGTCTTGTGTTCTCTATACAGAACTTGAGAACCCAGCTGAACCTCTAATAAATGTGGAAGTCGTTGCTCATGTTACACAGCCTGAGCTTAGGTCCAGTGAGGTGAGTACCTGAGTTAGCGGTAACATTCTGAAGGCAGCTTTTTCACCAAGCCTTTCAAATGAATCTATTCCTTGTCATTTTCTCTCATCTCTGTTAAAAAATTTCTCCAGGCAGATATTGTATCTCAAATTGTGCGAAAGATGAAATGCTTTCCGTAGGAATTACAAACGGAAAATCCTTTCCCTGCTCTACTAAAGCTTCGATCTGGGAACACGTAGATATTTAAATTTCGGTTTATGTCTGCTATATGTTTGAGCAGGTATCAAACAAATTCTACTTCACATTCTCTGTCCCTCCTGAAGCCATGAAGGATGGGATCCGGATTCGGAATGTAGTTCCTGCTACGGAAGAGGAAGCACGACGGGTGATTGAACGAATGGATGCTGAGAACTCCCAGTTTGCTGCTTTGTGAACTTGGCGAGGGAAGGCAAGCATCAGTAGAAACCCTCCAGTCAAGTGATGCCATTTTTGTGTAAATTTGAGCAGAGCATCAATAATCCTTGCACACTTTGTATTTAACTATCATTTTTCAAAAATCAAATGCAAAAGATGAGAGAAATGGGAATCAAAAAATAAAAAAAAACATCCGCAGTTGGTGAGCCACACGCTTTATATATAACTAAATAAATTTACACATCAGACCAAAATATTGTGCTACAACTTATTACATCTTCTGATCTAATTTCCTCTATATATAACACAAGATGAACAATTCCAAAATCCTGTGTGTATTATATATAAGTACAAGGAAGGGTGCTTAACCTAAACCGGTAATCAATCCATCAAATGCTCCAGCCAGCGTAAAATCAAGCACTATGTCGAAGCACGGTTTCATCATCCGAGGAACCATAATGCTGCTTTGCACCGAGCCCTGGAAAAAACGGTGGAAAGGTTGCATTTGGAACCCTGGGGAATTGACGGGCTGACCCAACTATAGTTCTTTCATTAACTTTTCCGACTACCTTGCACGCCTGATCTAGAATAGAAAGAAAATCTCTCACCACCGTGAAAATTCGGAAGGGATGAGCTTCTTCCCTAACTGAGTTCCCATGGAAATATTCTGTTAAGTCCTTTACCATAGAGAATGCAACTTTCTCTTGAGCTTGAATCCTTACAATTTCTTCCCCTGCCTTGTTCAAGAACCCGCTCATGGACTCGAAGAACTTTTTGCTACTCTCCTTCGATGCACTGCCTTCGATCAATTTCACGACTTCTGCTATTTTCGTAATTCCAGCAGCAATTTTTGCAACTTCATTGCTAAGTACATCTGAATCCATCGTAGCAGCCTTCTTTACACTGGTGAGCTCCCCACTCAATCCTGAAACAACTTGCAGGCCAAGCTTCCTAAACTCAACATCGTCCCGGAAGGAAGTTTGTTGGCTTTTCTCAGCTATTTGATTCTGATTCATGCCGGCGAGACAAGAACCTTCAGCTCTGATGATTTCCTGCACAACAAAATGTAAGAGAGTAGTTTTCCCATCTGTTCCCTTGACATCTACAAGCTTGAGAAGTGTGTCTAGCTTGAAGGCATGGGCATCGCCACGGTTAGTGCCAACATTCATCCGGTTCCCAGTTTTGAGCACCGCTTCAAGAAGCTTCAGGAACATTTTGCTGTTCCTTAATTCTTCGCAAGCTGCCTGTATTAAGGAGTTATATCAGAAATAGCTAGTAATATTTATGCAGAATAACTCGGGCAAAGTTGAGAAGCATATGTAAATATGAATGGCAAGGAAAACTACATCACTTTCGTATAGGCCTATGAAATTGACATTACTTAAGATGACTGAAAGAGTTCAGTAACATGTACTACAATTAATACAATAATTCACATGATAAAATTAGACAGAGAACTCATTTTTTGCAATCATATAAACATGTTTACTGAACTCTCTTAGTTTTCTGTACACAGTCAGCTTCTACGATATGGTAAACAGAGATATTGAATACAGCAGATGGGCCAATCATGCTTTTGAGCAGCACAATGCCCACAGTTGTAACAATCACCAAGTTCTTAAAACCATGTTAATCAGATTTCAAGAACAAGATGACGAAAATAAATCCACATCCTGAACAGCGTACAACACGAGATAGAATTAAATGGCTAGGATTAGCACTAATAGTTAAATTGATTGGACCATAATGAAAATCAAAAAAGGATTAACTGGAACTGGAAGTGGAAATTGACCAAGAGAAGATGAACAGAACCAAACACGACATAAACTGAACTTAGTTCAAAATCAGTTCCTTTGTACAAAATTTTTAAAATAAAAGAGGGAAGGCACCCAAAAAATAATACTTTTTAACTGTTCAACTTTTTAACTGTTCAACTTTTTGATTTGTATAAAGATCATGAGGCATGACCTCAAGCCTTTCTATCCATCATCAACGACAGGAGGGTTTGAATTTAAACATATAGATGCTCATTAGCTACCTCCAACAAGATATTTGAGGATGAGAACGAATCAACAAAATAGATATTATTGCACTGTCGAATGATAAGTAAAAAGAGACTACAAGATTTACCTCCACAGTCTCGAAAGACCTTCTCAGATAATCTACTTCTGAATCAAAATTGGCAATGTAGAGCATTGCATCCACCCTCTTAAACGCGAAAGGTATATCGAGCACCGCCTTCAGAAATTTCTCAGCTGGGCCAAGCTTAAACGGTGATTCATCTTTGAACTCTCTTAGTTTCCGTTCTTCCTCTTTGGTTGGAGCCATCTTTAATAGACTTTCGAGAAGTTCTGTCCCAAGTCCATCTGAATTACCTGCTTGCAAAATTTACAAAAGTTCATATAAATGCAAACAAATTTAATCAAACTTCATTTCGGAACTTGCATTGCGATGTGCAACATCACTAATTAAAGATGAACAATGTTAAAATTGGACAAAATGCAATAAGCAAGAATTGAATATCACTACTTACCTTCCAAAAGCGCTTCGCAGACTTCATCAATGGTAACATTAAGCGCCCTCAACAAAATTGCAATGTTCTGAGACTTCTTCGGATCAAGCACGCGGTTCTCCTGATTCACAGAAGAAAGAATCTGTCGCCGGACATTGTCATTCGGTGTCAAAGTCGAATTGTTTACCATAAACAATGTCTCAATCATCTCCTCATTCAACCTGCAACAAAAAAAACACAAAATTCACTAAAAGGCAAATGCAACAAAAAGCTAAAGGATCCGACTTTTAGCTCCGGAAATTGACAGAAAAGAAACGGCCAAGCGTTTGTTCTTGTCTTACTGAAAAGAGCTGGATTTCAAGTGATCCCACACCATGGCGCGGTCTGAGCTGGCCCTAACTTTATCCCAATGTAAAGGTTTCAGCTTTGGCTTTGTTGGAGTCTCCTCATTCTTTTCCACCATCTCATTGCTCTCTGAACTTTCACCCGCCAAAATGGGTCCCGAATTCTGAGGCACAGCCGGCCGTGAAGGAGTGATAAGAACCGGTGGCCCTGTGTTGTGACTTGGACCCGCTGGGGCTTCCCAAAACCTCGGTGGTGGCAGTGGCGGAGGCGGAGGCGGAGGGGGAAGTCTTATCGGAAAAAAACTCTTATTTCTCTCTGGAGAGTGGTTCTTCAGCCCGATATGGTCAGAATTTCTTGAGGACGACGAAGAGAAGCATGGGGACGATGATACTGGTATCGGAGGAGGCCGCGACGGAGCTGAGAAATTGATTACTAAGTCCGGCGACTTCGATTTCAAGCTTCTGGGGCTCAAATTCAACGCCGGCGAGACCGTGTGAGACCAAGAACTTGCTGGGGAAGCAGATTTCGAACATGGGTATGACGCAGTTCTCGAATTGAAGCTTCTACTTCCGAAGTTTACGCCATCGACGGCCTTAAACACTCTGTCAGGGCTTGTTATTCTTCCGCTACCATGTTTGGGACTCGCGGAAGACCCTCTGGGAGAAAAGAACTCCTCTTCATCGTCATCGGAACCCAGCTGGGAATTCTTGAAGCTCCGTCTGAAATTGTGCTTGGGAAGTGGCGGAAGCGGCTTCAGCTCCGGCGAGCCCAGTCTCTGATACGGCGGCGAGGCAGTGTGGCTCGACACCCCGAACGCCAAGCTCGCATTGCTCGTGTTCGCGACGTTTTCCTGGTCGGTTCCTCGTCGGGGACTAACTAAGGTTCCGAGGTAGAGGAGCTCTCTGCTGGTATTGGGCGTACTACTACGATGATTGTGAACCGCGTCGGAGGAGGCGGTGTTTGGCGGGAACAGACGGAGACTGTCGTTTATGGAGGCCTTATCGTCGGGTATGGTAGCGTTAGGCTGCCGGCGTCGACGGTAGTACAGAAATGCGGCGGCGGAGGCGATGATGATGAAGGCAGTGACAGAAACAGAGATGGCGATGGCAATGACGTGGCGGTGGGAAGAGGAGGACGAGGAGTTTTTGGGAAAGAGGATAGAGGAAATGTTGGCGGGGAAGGAGGTGAGGGTAGTAGGGGAGGGAGGGGGCGGTGGGGAGTGAGAGGAGGAGGAGGGAAAGAAAGGTTTTAGGGGAGGGGTTGAGGAGGAGGAAGAGAATGGTAGTTTAGGAATTTGGGTTGGGTGGGATTGGGGAGAGAAGGATGGCGGTTGGGTTGGAGGGGAAGACTCTAAGGGGAAAAGGGGCTGGTGGAGGAGGTGGCGGTAACAAGTGGCGGTGGTGGTGAAGCAGAGCAACGTGAGCAAGAGGATCATCAACAGATTGATAGGTGGCATTGTGGTGGTTGGAGTTCAAAAGCGTCTTTATTTGCAGTGCTTTGTTGTAGGAAAAGAACGTCTTGTAGCTCAGAGAGAGAGAGAGAGAGAGTAAGAGAGGGGAAAAGAGTCTACATGATCATGGTGATGGGCCTGATGGCGATGGCGGTGGCGGTTGTGAGTAGAAGAAACAAAAGAGAACATGGTATTTTGCAGATTTCAGGCCATTACAGTGACCTACCACTCCTTTCAGTTTTCACCTATGGAGAGAGAGAGAGAGGGAGAGACGAGAAGGTGAAGACGAGAGATTTTTCAATGTACCGTCACACAATATGGTACATTACGTATCATTATATAAAAGGTAAAGATAAGAGATTTTTCAATATGATTGTCACACAGGATGGTACAATACGTGTTGTTATATAAATAGTAGAATATATGTGTTATGAGCCTGTAAACTCAAGAGAAAAAAGGTAAAGACAAGAGATTTTTTAATGTGACCGTCACACAGGATGGTACAATACATGTTGTTATATAAATAGTAGAATATATGTGTTAAAAAGTTAATAACTTAAAAAATAAAATTTTTCATCACTTACGTAAAAATACATGATGTACCACCTTTATTCCCATCACAATTAAAAATTTCTCAGGAAAAACGATATCTTGCATTGGGAAGATTTTTAAGTATGATGGGTACACGGAATACAAAATAGTACATCATATGTTATTATATAAATGATAAGATATGTGTGTTAAAAAATTAATAACTTAAATTATAAAAAAAATTATCATTTTTATTAAAAAACATAATGTATTACTTGTGTTTCCGTGATAATGTAAAATTTCTCCTTTGCAGTGTGGAGCGGGCGAGAGTAGAGAGAGAAAGAGGTTAAAATTTGTGAGAGACAGGAATGCCGAGCTCTTATTGGGATTTGGAGTTTTCTCTTGGCTGTGTGAAAGATTCTTGCAATTATCACACAACTCGCTCACTGCTCTGCTGAAGATTCAGGATTCAACATTTGCATTAGCTGTTTTACACTTTGTTAGGACCGCCAGGCGAGACTTGAGAGCTTTCTTTCCGGTCAATATCAATGCCAAAATTTCGTCAAGCCTTTTCCTTTCTTATCTTTTCACATCTCAAACTTCAGGGATTTTCTATAATACATCGGATTATCTTATATCCCGCAAATTTTAACCGTTAAATCATTGTTTCAAAACCACGGAGATTTTAGTGAAGGTTACTCAACTTGAGAAAAGTGGTAAAAATTTTGAGCTTGTTCTGGCACTGTCACACTGTCGCTGATCACTGGTGACTGAGAGAAAAGGAAAGAAGGGAAAAGCCTTTTTATGAGGGGACGAGGGGATCCCACGGATCTTTAGTGCGGGGGGACGTTTGCCCACTTGGTGCCTGCCTGTGGCCCTGTAGCTGTAGGCAGCCATCGGCCTATCACCTCGCCACATGGTGACTGGTGCTGCGTAGGAGTGAGGTGAGGTGAGGCTTTTCCATTTTTGATTATTCATTAATATTTTTCTAGTGTCACAAAAACCAAATGATTAGCAAAACTTTTGTTTGTTAATCTGCGTTTGATGATAGTTTAATCAGGCATTACATTATTTAAGCTTTTTATCGAGACAAATCAAGTTAAACATCAATTGGGGTGGAGTGGGGTCGTATCTTTGTTTTAAAAGTATTTATTTATGCATTTAAAATCTTCTTTGTAAGAATAAACACAAATTCTCTTTAGATTCTTCTTTCATATAAAGTGAACCATCCAATATTATTTTGCTTATTTTGTTTATGGTAATATGGTCTAATCATCAACCTAACAATCTTTAGCAATTTTAAACAGGGAAGAGATCTGCTTCGGATCTCTCCCACCAAGTCCTCAGGATCTGACAATTCGGATCCTTGAAATTTGATTCAACAGTTACAAACAGAAATGTCCTCTCAAATATAATAATTGTAATCATTTAATTAAATTTCAAAAGTCGGATCTTCGGATCTCTAAGACTTAGTGGGAGAGATCCGGAGGGGTCTCTTCCCTTTTAAACACATATGGAGCCCCGTTGCGTTATGATCTCTAATATCTAAACTAAATTCAACTAAAAGACAGAAACAAGACTATTTAGTATTTTATTATAAAAAATGATGGGCTGTAGTTTCACAAAATTAAATTAAATTTTATTATTTTTTATTAAAGCATCATCTAATTTTAGCATATATCTAATATTAAAATTTTGAAAAAAAAAAAGATAAAAACCTCTCTTCTCACTCCCACTCCCACCTTCTCTCATTCGCTCTCTCCCTCTCTCCTTCCCCATTTTAAAAACAAAATATAAAACGTTGACACACACAAAAAAGGTGTGTAGCCAGATGATACTCAGTACTACAGTCTAATAATATTTTACTTCGTTTGGAAGTGAGAGGTCTTAAGTTCAAATCTCGAAGATGGCGAATTCAATACCAAATTAGATTTTCCATTATGTGGCTTAGCCAAACTCCCCATTCTATTAGTATAAAAATATCGATGTACTAAAAAAAATTTGTAAGCATGTGCTAGTTATATTAAAAATATCAATTTATAAGATGATAAACAAATAGTAAAGGGTGACAACTATATAGAAAATGTGAGGCCCCAAATCAAGTCAAACCAAAATTTACCATTCTGGTTTGACTGAGAATTTGCCACCCAATTTCCCTGCATGTTGTCCTCTCTTTTTTTCATGTCGGTAATGTATCATCAATAATATCCTAAAAATAAACAAAAATGCAAGGGTAAATGAAAAATGAAAAAGTTATTGGCAGCCTTCAGAATTTGGTATGGATCATAGACTACTTGTTGGGACCATCCGGTGGTGGCTTTTAGTAGCTATTTATCTTCCATTAATTTGCCTTCTTCCCGTAACGCTGCCAAATCATATATACATTGATACGAAAGTAGTTGCGGGATTTAATATATCTATAAATACAAGTATATTATGTGTGTGTGCGCGCACACACTCTTCTTGGCATTTTTTTTTTTTCAACTTTTTATATACGTTTTTATAAAGTTCACTTTATAATATATTTTAAGAATCGTATAAAAAAATCATCCAAAATTTAAAATCATATGACCATTGGATCAAATTTAGTGTTTTTTTACAAAGTCGTATTCGTTCATTTCCTTCACTGGTTTTCGATTTGTCTAATTTTTTGTGAAGATGATTTATCAATAATGTTCTAAAATATAGACCAATTGGATAATTGAAATAAATTACAAAGTGTACCCTACAAAATATGTGTAAAAAATAATGTCACAAATTTGTCCCTTGATATTTTCTACAAGTGCAAGCGGTTAACAAAAACTCAAATGTTTTTCGCTTTAAAGAATATAGATAAAGCAACAAAACTTAACTATGAGAATCTTACTTTTTAACCCAAGCAATCAATTGCTAGATATAAATTTTAAAGCCTTTTGTTTACACTTTACTAGTTTACTTAAAAAAAAATAATTAATTATTAGACTTTAAAAAAGATCGATAATTTATATTTTGAAATTGAGGGGTTTTTTTTTTTTTTTTTATATACTTATAACAAACGATATTATTTACACTAATGGGTGGGAGAGTGGGTGAAGCCTCACAATGAACTAGTAATAATATGGTTCACATTCATCTTTGTCAATAATCGAACTTAAGACCTCTTACTTGCAAGTAAAGAAAAATATCATTATATCGTAGCACTAAATGACATATTTTGAAATTGAGTTAGGTTCTTTCATGCATACACCCACTTCAAGATGCCACAAGAAAAAAAAATTAAATAAATATAAAAACAAACAATTTATGAGTGTGTGCTATATAACCCTGAAAACCCTAGCTGGGGGGGGGGGGTGGGGCTCTACTGAAACACAATTAAGAGTGTTGTTACAATAATTCATAGGTCCGTCCATCAACTTATTAATGTTGATGTATACTGTTCAAGTCATGAAGTAGTATATTATATATGATCTGAACCAATTTGTCCACATTAGGACGTACGATCTACTACACATTCAAATACGTACTCCCCATTTTTTTTTTAAGTACATTTATATATTTTACACGAGTTTGGTGAAATTATACAATGAGCAATTTAATTTGACATCGAATTCGTCATTCACGAGTTCGAACTTAAAATCTCTCACTTACAAGTGAAGATGAATATTATCAGACCGTAGTACTGAGTGACTACTCTCCACTCTTCTTTGTGAATGCAAAAATGAAATTGCAAATTCTCACGTACGACATTATTTGTATGCATGCACGCACGAACCACCGCTACATTCAAGCGTTTAAGCAGACATGCACGCTCATACGTACGCACGCGTGATAGACTATGCATGCAGGAAGAGAAAAGAGAGATAAAGGGGTCGCCATCCCTTCAATAATATATGATTAGGATGGCATGCTCATGAGACATGAGTTGTGGTTTTGAGATTGATTGAAGGCAAATAAGATAACACGTAAGCCCTAATCAATTAATTAAACTTGTCTATATATATGCTTTTAAAAAACATGAGAGAAAATGACTCCTTCCCACCACCATGCATCTTGTATAAGTTAAAACCAAGTCGCTTTCCATGCCGGATTGAAATACCACAAAACGCATTTTACGTTACGGCCAAAACTTACAGACAAACATAAGAGAGAGAGAGAGAGAGAGAGAGAGAGAGAGAGAAAACAAACGAAACAACAATGGCCACTCCCACTCCCATTCCGACGTACTACTCAATTGATTTATGGTTTTTTTTTTTTTGTTCAAATCCAATAATTTATGTTGTAACAACCAAACAACCAAACAAAATCATGATCATTCCTCCCGCGAAATTACCCTAACAACGTGAAAAAGAATATTACAAAGGTAAAGAACTTGCGTGTAACAACTCACAAATATACTACAAGTCGTGGTATAATATTATGACAGTGTTATCGTTTTCATGTAATTAAGGGCTGGTTTGGTATTGTTGTGCTTTGAAAAAAAAGCTGCTTCTGCTGTGCTGTGAGAATAAGCAGCTGTGAAATAAAGCAGCAGAGTGTTTGGTAAACTTTTTTGTAAAAGTGCTTTTGAAAAAAAAAAAAAAAGCAGTATTAGAGTGTTTGGTAAATTTTTATGTAAAACTGATGTGAAAAAAAACCGGTTTTTCAAAGCTTGGTTTTGTAGCTTCTTGTTTTTGGCTTTTTTATCCAAAATTGTGAAAAAAAGCTGAAGCTAAGTGTTTACCAAACATAAAAATAGCTTCCAACTTTTTTTATAACAACTTTTTTTAAAATCACTTCAATACCAAACGAGATCTAAATCGCTCGTCACAAAAACGTCGGCACATCGGAGATATGGCAAAAGTTTAAAGTGTAGGCTATGCCAGGCCGTACAAACTTTACAGTGAGTGGTGGCCTCTCTGAACTCGAAACGCCTCGTCCACCCCAACCCCTCTCCCCGTCTCAGTCTGATTCTCTGCCATACCCACACATAAACTGATAAAGAACTATTCTCCAGCCTGCTGCAAAACTGTACAAAACTGTATATATTAACTGTTGTTGCTACCAAATCAATCTCTTTCAATAAATGAGGAACTTTATATCGCCTTTTAAGTACGTTGATTACTCTTTATTATTAATTAGTTTTATAGTAAAATTTTAATTTTTTATGGATCAGAGCCAAAGTTAGATTGTTTCACATGTAAAGCCCGACGTCCGTACGTACTCCACGTTGTCATATTGTGTTGTACATTTATTAAGCTTGAATATTCACCACAACTAAGAGAGTATATTAAAAATGAATCTTACATTGATGAAAGAAGAAACCTTACATAAGTTTATAAATAAGTTAAATTACTTCTCATATTATCAATTAATGTTATAATAGAACCTCTCTCCTCCTCTCTCTCTCTCTCTCTCTCTCCTCCTCTACAAGATATTTCATAGTGTAATGGATTTCTATTTTAGCATTTCTCTAGTCATGTATAGGAATGGACAAAATATCCATGGGTTTGGGTAACCGCGGTTACTCGTCCATTTAAAGTTTACGATTATGGTTATGGATAACCGTTTAGACGAACAAACGGTTATGAGTATAATTGTTTATCCATGAAATTTAAATGAACGATTATGGGTATTACCCTCAGGTAAAAAGGCTATCAATTGGTTATGGGTATTACCCGAGATTATAGTGAATATTCATTTACCCATTTAATTTAATATATGTAAAATTTAAACAAAAAAAATTATAGACTATTGGATTGGTTATACCCATGTAATTTAACATCGAAGTTCTTTATGAAATTGAGGTTCCACCATAAAACTAATTGGCAATATGAGGAGTTGCCCAATATCATATAAGCACATAGCAAACATTGTCCCTCACCAATGTGGGACAACTCTCAACACGCCCCCGCATGTATGGCAGATTTTCAAGCCTACACATGGACAACAACTAGATGATGTGGAGTGCGTGTGGCCGTTAGACTTCACACGTGGACAACCTTGCTCTAATACCATGATGAAATTAAGGTTTCACCATAAAATCAATTGACAATATGGAGAGTAACCCAATATCATATAAGCACATAGAAAACTTTGTCCCTTATCAATTTGGGACAACTCTCAACAGTTATGTGGTTGAATTCGTATCTGATAGGTTTTTTTTTTTTTTTTTTCCCGTGTTTATATGTTTCTAAGGCTGGAAGAAGTTTGATGCTTTGTGTTGTCTGGTATATTACCTGGCAATGTACTGAAAAAAATACTTTATGCAATATTGAATGATGAATGTATTTGTCATTTTACTAGCATGGTGGTATCCACCAGATAAACTTCTGTAGAATGGATCGATGGTTGAGTTACAGTAAGTAATTTCGGGATTCCTGAAATTTTGGTTTGAGATCTCTTTTGAAATTAAAGACTTGCTTGGGTGTAGCAGAAAAATATCATTTGTAAACTATTATTTCAATTATTGGAATTGTATGAGAACTTAAATGATTAAAATAGGGAAATGCATGCTAAAATGTACATATAATGATGTTTAATTGTTAGAAAACGAAAATTATGACAAATTTTTATTTTGTAATTTTCAAGTTGTTAAAAAAAAAAACATGTAGACAGATGAAAAAAGAGGTAAATGAGTGAAAAAAAAGGATAAACGGATAAATGGTTATGGTTAAATGGGTAAACGGTTATGGTTAAATGGGTACACGTTTTTGGGTATGGTTAATCATTTATAAACAGTTATGGGTACGGGTATAACTGTTTATACAATTATCCAACATATTAACAGTTATGCGGGTATGAACATAAATAATTATTAGTAAATAACTACGATTATCAGCCCACCATAACCGTTGCTCATACCTAGTCACGTATAGTTGCATGTTACAATCTCTCGAAATTTCTATCATGTCTTGTGTAATCTTACAATAAATAACACAAGTTTCCTGACAACAACCTATTTTTATATTTCATTTTTTTTTTCAATCTTTTTATATTTTTTTCTTTATTGGTTTTTAAGTTTTTAAATTTTGTTTAAATCCACATGACACAATTCGATTGGTTTTCTAGTCCCACGTTTGTGTCATATTATCACTAACGAAACTGACCAGCACGGAAAAAATTGACAAAACATAAAAGACGAAATTGACTAATTCAAACAAAAAGGACTAAAATGACGCATTTGCAAAACATAAAAGATAATGGGTGATAAAAATCCCACAAAACAAAGTGCCAATACATATTGAGCAAGTGAGCAATTATCTGCTACTTTTCTAGCTTAATACGAATTGAGTATGATTAATTATTATTATTAATACATTAACTAATATTTGATTGTTAGAAGTAATGTTATTCTTATCACAAATTTATACCACATTTCTTTATCATTTTTGTTGGCAGATGAGTTGAACAAGTTACATCATTTTATTTCAATATTTTTATTAATTAAAACACTTAAATAATCTTAGATGGCAGAAGAAAACTCCTCGTGTACCGCAATCATCATTTAATTAACAATCTTTTTATTAATTATTGATTAACATTTTAAAATTAAATATTAATTAATTTAGATAATGTAACTGTCCATATCAAATACCATCTAAAATGGTATATAATTATGATACAAAAATATAATAAGAATGACATTATTGTTTGATTAGCTTAATCGATACAACTTTTTATTGGATAAACCAGACGCACAAAAGGCATGTTTGTACAGTGGACTAGTACTAGTGTGTACAACTTGGAAAACTGGCCCACAAGTACATGTATTCAATCATTTTTTAGAAATATTTTAAAGGGTGAAAAACTCTTTACTACCCTCATGTTTTGTGATTTTTAAAATTTAGTACATAAATTTTTTTTTTGTCCCAGAGTTATACCTAAAGTGTAAATTTTGGAACAATCTCATATATCCGTTTGTTAAGTCTCCTGTTAACTGTGACGTGTAAATTTTGAAACAATCTCATATATCCGTTTGTTAAAAATTTTAAAAAATAAACTATTAAAATAATTAATTAAATAAAAGTTTAAAAAACAAAAAATCCCTATATCCCCTTTGTCTTCCCCATCCCGACTCCCCTCCAATCTCCCTCTGCACCTCTGCACATCCATCATTCCCCCTCATTCAAACTCAAACTCTGAAACACAAAATCCATGGAAGATTGGAGATTCTTGCGTTTTTTCTCCCTTTCCCTCTGCATAGCCTAGTCCTCCCCTTCACTTGGTCCCACCTCCCTTATGCGCCGCCCATGCGTCTCCGACCTTCTCGACTACACAACAAACTTCGCCTGGTGCTCCTCCAAAAACCGCATCCAATCCAAACCCCCTATCCCAACGCCCCGCCTCAAAGACCACAGCTCCGACACCCCCTACCACCCTCTCGACCCCCTCACCATCCAAGAACTCGATGCCGTCCACACCATCCTCAACTCCCACGCGCTCCATTCCGTTGAGCTCCAGGAACCCGACAAGTCCCTCATCCTCGGATGGAAGCACGACGACCCTCTATTCCACAAAAAGGCCTGTACCGTTGCACATGTGACAGCAAGTCACTCGGGGTGGGGAAGACAAGGGGGATCTGGAGAAGGATGGATGTGCAGAGGTGCAGAGGGATCTGGGGATTTGGGGAGTGAGAGAGAGAGTGGAGAATGAGGGTGAAAGCGTGTGAGAACCTGTATTTTATATTGGTGAAACCCTATGTTTAAGTTATTATTTATTTTATTAGACTCGAGGCTAAGTTTTGGAATATTTTTCTTAGTTAAGCCCTAGAACCGTTCTTATGCTTAGTCATAAGTTTATAAGGTGGACGTGTGAAGCTTACCATGCGGCCTTATCTCCTATCATTTTTAAGGTGCTTGTAAGCACCATGTTGGGTTGGACGTGTAGCTCCACAATTCAAGTCTTGCATGTAGTTGACACATCTTATTGCCACCATTTAATCATTAGCTTAATCACCTAGTTAGGTGTCCTCTCCTCATGTTATAATTCCATGCCAATTGACTATTGAAGGTTATGTGATGACAAATAAAGCCTATAGCTAACGTGGAATGATTGGTGGAAAGTGATTTGTAGCTTAGGTGTTATCATTCGGTGTTGTTAAGGTGCTTAGTAAGCACTTTAGGGTGATGACTATTGAATGCTATGTGATGACAAATGAAGCCTATAGCTAACATGGAATGGTGGAAGCAAGTGGGGTGGTTTGTAGAGAAAATTATAAACCAATGAGAACAAATTGGTTGCCGCCTTAGTTATGGTATAAATAGGAGCAATGCTCCATCTTTGCTCTTTTCCTGGGGACATGTAATACATACCCTATGTAAAAAGTGTGTATAACTGATAAAGGAGATAAGCAAAAGAAGTACTCGTGGAGTAAGAAGTAAGGATTTGAGGTAGGGAAATTTGGGGAATTAACTGATTGTCTTCGTTACTTGTATTTCGTGAAAATTGTTATGTGAACTTGAGATATTCAACTATTGACTTAAATGTGATTTGTTATGTGGTATATTATACACTGGCATGATCATCATCATTTGTCAACGAAGTAAAGGAGTTACGTATGTTGTGGGAAGATGTGGAATTTAGCTTTTGTGTAGTTGAGTCTGTTCATTGCGAAACCAATTCCAGGCGAGCCCAATGTGCACAGTAGAATAGGATATCGATGGGAATTGTCGATGTGGGTGATTTGGGCTAGAGATCAATGAATCAGATAAGATGACTAGCAAAAGGGGTTATGAACTTGGGTTAGTTAATGGGGGTTATTCTATGTATTAGAGCACTCGGGACCACAGTGGTAAAATGCATGGTATGGGACATGCAGGTCTGGTTGCTTCAATATATAGATTAACAGGTTGGGTAGAAAAGAATTTTTGTTCTCGCATTACATTACTCATAAAACATTCATAACATTAATAATATTAATCACTTGAGGCCTTGGGCCCCTACTGAGCTTTTAGCTTACCCCTTATTAGTTGTGTTACAGGAGATGAGACAAGAATCTAGTGACTAACTTGGAAGAAATAGACTGCTTATAAATAGTTTTAAACTTTTTAAGGAGTTGTTGTCGCTTTCTTTTATGTGTAATGACTATTTAAATTATTTTGTTTAATGAAACGTTTTAGTTCAACCTAGTTACCTGTTATTACCTTTAAGTTACTCTTTTTATTCATGCCTGGAAATTTTTTATTTTTTTTAATTTAGGGCGTGATAGAGCGGATGTGCAGAGGTGCAGAGATGCAGAGGGAGAAGGGAAGGGGATCGGGGTGGGGAAGACAAAGGGGACTTGGGATTTTTTTAAAAAAACTTTTGTTTAATTAATTATTTTAATTTTTTTTAATGACACGTGGCGTCCAGTCATTGTCTACGTGGACGCCACATCATCAGTTAACGGAATACTTAACAGCTAGATTAACGGATGTATGAGACTGTGCCAAAATTAACACTTTAGGTATGACTCTGGAACGAAAAAAACTTCATGTGCTAAATGTTGAAAACCATGAAACATGAGGGTAGTAAACAGAGTTTAACCTTATTTTAAAACATTATCACGTGATATTATTATTTAACTTAAATTATAATACATGTATTTATTTTATATAAATATCTTCAAAAGTGAGATACATCGACTTATGGCTAAATCATAAAATGGTACATCATGTAACAACTGTTCCAAAAAGCGGGAACACATAAAATAACATGCAATTAGCTTACCTTCATTACTTAGTTTTTTTTTTTTTTTTTTTTGAACAAATGATATTATGTACATCAAGGAGGTGGGGGAGTAGGCTGAGCCTCATAATTAACTAGCAAAAATAAAATTCTAATTCGTTTTTAGAGAGGATCCGACCTAAGATCCGCTAGACCATAATTCAAAATGACGCCTTCATTATTTAGTTATAAACTTATGATTTTGCTTTGTTTGTTGGGTGCTAGTCTAATACTTATGGATTCCAGAGCCCAAAGGCCCAAATCCAGTACGAAGCCCAAAATTACCTCCATGCTAGCAGACAGCCCATCAATTCGATGATGAGTCATCCGTTATTGTGTGTGTTGCTTGTATTATACTGACTTCTGCTCCTACCAATCAATATGCAACACGTCATCTAAATCTCTCAAGGTTTCGCCCCATACCGTCGTTGTTTCTCTGACAAATCTGCTGGCTCTTCCTGACAACCTCACCTTCTAATTGTATCACCAAATTCATACGACGAGGAGCAATAACCCCCCTCTCGCTTCGAAAATCCCAAACCCAACCTCCTCGCTTCTCCTTGCTGCTCCTCAATTCTCTCGATTTCAGTACATGGGTTGTCCTCCGCTGATACTCTAGTCGTATCTTTGCCTCCTCCTAGGTTTCTGTCTTGTTCTTTTCGATTGATTGATTGTCTCATCTGGGTCTCTTTCGAAATGGGTAAAAATCAAGCTTACAAGGCTATGCAGAGATCCAGGCTCGGCTCCAGCTCTGCCGGCCCCGATGAGGTCGAAGACGGCATGGTTTGTACCCTTCCATACCACCTCACCAATTTCAATTTTCTCCCCCATTTCTTCAATTCTAGTATTTCTTTGCATTCGAATTGAGTTGCTTGCATTAAATTTTCTGAGTGAACTGCGTACTGTGCAATTGGATGTGTGATTTCTATGGAAACTTTGTTGAAAGATTCAATCTTGGTTTTTGGTGGGTGTGTTGTAATTATTTACTGTTTACTGAACTTGTGGTTATAGACTTATAGTATCTGATTCTCTAGGATTATGTGATGTTCGTTAAAAGGAATTGTTTGTGTCGAATCTCGTGTGAATTGTTGACTTGACAACTTAAAACATAAGAACGCTGATTATTTGGCTCTTGAAATCGCTACCATCTTCTTGTAAATTTAAATGCTTTCTTTATGAAGTACAATTCAAGGTATATGGAATTGGGTTAGAGCATTATTTTTACCTTCTAGTTTGTTTGTGATGTGGTTAGCATTGGTTCATAGGTGTTAAAATGTATGTTGATTAACAACAAGCTTTTAGAGATAGAGGGTGTCTATAGCATCCTAGGGTGAACGGAATTTAATGGTTTTTTCCCGTCGTTTTGAGTACTCTCAATTGATGGGACTAGTGTGCCCAATCATGCAGTTTGTGGAGTACCTCTATAGGAATTATGATAATGATTAATTTATCTCAAGAATTATCGTCATTTAAAATTCTGTAGCTAGCCATTTATAAAGCCTATGACCACCGAAAGAATTATCGTCAGACAGAGCATGTTTCTAATTCCCATTCCACATCACCATATTCTTATATTACTTCTATGGGTATATATGCAAAATGAAATGTGTGTCAATTTGAAGTAGGGTACCATATTAACTTATAATTTAATTGTTGAATCCTTTTTTCCACTAGGTGTCAGTTTATAAGGGTGGTTGTGTGGTTCAATACAAGAAATTTTATTTTATAAATAACGATAGATGTTACCTCCAAACGAGTTACAAAATTATTAACTCAATAGTTTCTAAGCCAATTTAATATTTGGCGGAGAACATAATTACTGCGGATATTAATTTTAGTCATGGTAGATTTCGTAGTTTGCTTAGCATTTGGTGAAATTGACACATGGTCCATCTTCCTATTAGAGAATTGACTCGATAATCCAATATAATACTTGTATCCTGGATGTTTTATTTTCCTGTACTTTCACTGATGAGGACTGTCGCAGGTGGATGGTTCATTTCATTCACCAGAGTGGCATGCTGCTCGTTTGGCTAGCCTCAAAACTTCTCATACAATTACCTGGGAGGAGTATAAACAGAAGCAAAAGGTACTTTCTTCTTTCTTTCTGCTGATGGACTTTCCTTACCTATTTTTGCTGCTGTTTTCCCTATGTATAGTTCATACAGAATTCTGTACCTGTTAAAAGAGCTTAAAAAAGGGCACCCTTTTGATATTGTGTGTTGTAGAAGGAACATGTTAAATGAGTTTGTGGTTATGCCTGATAGTTAGAAAGGTACATGATCCGATGCATTTAGGTTTGGAAGACTGAAAGAAGAGGATGTTCTCGTTGATGTTAGCCTGCAGTCCTAACTACTTAGGACTAACATTTCGCATTTAGAAATATTTGGGTTCAGCTAATTGAACTGATATTTGCTCGAATATTTTTATCTTCCTACCGTGTCATAAAATGGTAGTATTGTCTACTTGCTACATTCATTTTTTTTCAAAGCTTTCTGCATCTGTAGCCTTATGCAATACATGCAAATTTTCAGTCAGTCTTAATGTATTGATGTACTAGGAAGATGAAATTAGAAAGGGCGAACTGGAGAAGGATACTGATAGAATGATGAGAGAATACAGAGCTCAACTGGATGCCGAAAGGGCTCGCAAGCTTGCCAATGGAAGAAACCACTCTAGTAGTAAGTCCGATCGCAAAAAAGGTGGGTATCCTGGACATGGAATGTAAACACAAACCATTACTTGTTTCTACTAGTCTCTTTTCTGAAGGTGAATATGTGTCCTTGCAGATAAGAAGGACAAAGATTTAAAGAAACGCAGCAGCAGCAGCAGGAAGAGAAAGGTGCCCACCGCCTACAAATTTTTTTGTAGTGGTGCGTGTGTGTTATGTGTTTAATCGGTTTAATATTTTCCTCACTGCACTTTGTAGCATTCAAGAAGGAGATCTTCAGAGTCTAGCACCTCGAGCTCATCCTCAGATTCTTCCAGTAGTGAAGACGAAGACCGAGAATCAAGACGATCCAAGTCCAGGTCCAAGAGAACAAAGAAGGAAAAGAAGTACAGGTCAAAGACCAAACACTCGAGCAGTGACGATGACGAGGCTGATGGTCCCGTGCCACTTTCAAGATTCTTCGGGAATGCGAAGACCTAATGGGATTATACGAGCTCCTTGTAGTATCTTCCTACAATAGGAAGATTAGTTTGAGATGAGTTTGTTCTTCATTGTTTTGCCTACATGATATATTTGGTTGCCTTGGCAGTTAGCTCTGATGAGGTTACTTTCTTTGGTAAAGTTTCGCTTTATTCATCTCATTCGGTGTTGATCAATTGTACGAAAACAATTCATGTAACTCTTTCTATTAGAAGAATTGACGCGAGCTAAAATTGAGGCATTTTTAAACTCTCATTCGGGTAAGTAAACGTCGGCTTCTGGCATTCCGGCTTCGTCCTGCACAGACTGAAGTGCAATCCATGTCGAAGGGAATGCCAGCACAGATTACAGATTTACGGTCGGAAATGGAAAAGAAGAACGCAGGCGCATGAATACGATCAAATGTAACAACAGACATCGGAGATCTTTATCGATTCTCAAGCTTTCTGTTCAAGGAAAATTTAATTCCTCAGCAGTATGCTCAATTCAATAATTAGATAAACAGAATCAAACTAGCCGATACAAACATCGCTGTCATTGTTCCAGATGATCAATAATTCGAATCTAGAACCTTCCACTTTCGGATGGAACATATTTACATGAAAAATCAATCCCGAACACCGTACAGATGGAACCTAGAGACCACACAATTGAAAATCCACGTGAATTAAATAGCAAACTCCTCACTGTAGCAGATACTCGGGGTTAAATGCAAGTGCCTCTCGGTAGATCAGCTCTTTCATCTGTTCCTCAGTGAGTGCATGCTGCTCAAAGTCGAAGCTGAAGGGAGTCATGCAAACAGGCTCATCACTGATGTCATGGAGAGATGTTAAATAGGGGTGAGCTAGGGCATCTTCAACTGCAATGTAGGGAGAACGGACGTAGTCAGAACAGTAAAACTAAATTAAATGTAACAGAGGTTCTACATAAGGTTCAAAATGTGATGATTACGATGTTCAGTGTTTGAGAACAAGGAAGAGCTTCAAAATTTCAGATGAAAACATACTATAAGTTTTTAGAAGGTAAAACGGCTGATTTCCACGGATGACCGCATGAAGGGGGCGGACCACTGCCAAAGCATATTATCTTGAGGTTATCTTACCCACACAACTAATCACCTAAAGGCAGTGGAAAGCTGGCATCCTTTGTGTAAGAAAGCGGGTGATGGCTACAATTCTATTATCTGATGGGGAGTTCCGCAGAAAGGAGAATAATGAGGACTGTAGAGTTTTCCACATGCTTGATGGGTGGATTTGGTTGTAATTTGGAGATAGAAACTTTCATCACCCTCAAATGAACTCCTAGACATAAATTTTTCAATTTCAAATGATATACGAAAACAGATATTTTCTAAAATTCCTTCTCTTTTGTGATCTCATTGTTTGAACATGTAAACGTATTCAGTTAATATAGTCCAACAACATGTCTGCATTAAGCAAGCTAAAATAATCAAGATAACAGTACTCGATTTTAATACACATGAAGATGACAAACTAAATGGGATACAAATTATTCCGAGTCAATAAAACACATGAGAAGTAGAGAAACTGTGACTATTTTTTTAATCGGATTTGTGATCATTTTAGTAAAGGCAACTTACCAGTAATTCTCTGAGTAGGATCAAATGTCAACATCTTTTGAACAAGATCAATTGCTGAAGGATGGACGTGAGGAAACTTCTCGGTAAATGACTGTCGACGGTAGAAAGGAAGCTGCCGAATGTATCTCTTAGCATTTTCGTTTAGAAATTGCAGCTCAGCCTCTGATGGGGTGCCAATCAGCTGCAAGGATTTCTGATGATTAACCACACTGATTCATAGATATCTACACTACAAATGTACAATTTTAGAAACGTGAAGATTCTAAATTCCAATTCCGAACTCATCATGAAATGGTCTCAAATGTGACACATGTTGGGCTTATTATCACGTCAAGTGTAACTATGGCATGGAGGAGCTAATAATGCTATTCAAGGACCCTGTACTGTGACAAAACAGTTACAATAATAAGGACGACAATGATACTTTCTTGTCCATCATATGATCCTCGGTTTGCAGAAACAAATGATTTATGACCAATAAACATAATTAAGCTACCTCCAATAGCAGACGAAGCTGATGCACGTGATCTCTGCCAGGAAATAATGGCTTCCGATCCATCAATTCCATAAAAATACAACCTACTGACCATACATCAATAGCTGCAGTGTAATCTGAAGAGTTTAACAATAGCTCTGGGGCACGGTACCATCTTGTAACAACATACTCAGTCATAAAATCAGTCTCAGAGGTGACTCGAGCTAGTCCAAAATCACATATTTTCAAGTCACAATTGGCATTTAATAGAAGATTGCTAGGTTTTAAGTCCCTGTGCAGAACATTTGCAGAGTGTATGTATTTCAATCCTCGGAGGATCTGATATAAGAAATACTGCACGCACAAAAAAATGAGTAAAAACAGTACTTGTTAGATCTTGAGTGAAATACAACAACGACAAAGCCTTATCCCACTAAGTGGAGTCGAGTGAAATAATAAAAAAATAAAAATATTATGAATTTAGAAGCAGGAGACTCTTAAGTTTAACATACAAAATGTAATGGAAGAAACGAATGGGAGGGGAGAGATACAGTTCATCTTATTTCATAACTTGCTAATTAGGTGCTAAAAGAGCCATACGTCATCTAAGTTGCATACAATGCACAGCTTTGATGGAGCATAATATAAATATAAGGAAGTCTAATAAGAAGTACATAAAACTAGTCTTGAAACCTTCTCCATGGAAAACAAACGGCGTAGCTGAAAATGAGAAAAGCTTGAATGTTTATTTTCAAGGTTGCTCAAGAATTCTTATTACAAAGCAAACTTTCCTCTTGGTCAGTTTCATCCAATAATTTTTTATCTTTATCAATGAGAACAACTAGAGGAACGATCTGTTTCACAACAACTGTCCAAATGGTCGAGAAAAACACGCTGATGCGGCAAAGAACTTGTCTTTACAGACTTTTAACCCGAAAAGGCACAAATTATCAATTTCACATAGAATGCTAACACACTGGTGTCAAGATTGACGTTAGTTTCAAGTAAGAACTCGTCTTTAGTTTCAAACAAAATATCGAAAATGCTAGCATTTAGTAGAGAAGGGGCAGAACCTGACAGTGCTCCTCGGAGAGTGCTTGATTGGATCGAATGATTTGGTGGAGGTCAGTGTCCATGAGCTCATATGCAATGTAAACATCATTGAAGGAGTTCCTCTGCGGTGGAGGGACTATATCCCGAATCGCAACAACATTCTCATGATCCATATGCCGCAGCAGTTTGATCTCCCTCAGCGTCCTCTTCGCATCGATCCTGTTGTCGAATGCATTCGCAATCTTCTTTATTGCAACGTGCTCGTTCGTCTCCGAATTCAAAGAAGAGCTATTTGTTTTGCAATTTCTCACGATTAATCAATCATTCAATCCGATTTAATTTTCCCCAAATGATGAATCTTTTGCGTTTTCTTTTCACAAATAGAGGAAATTTGAAACAAACAAAAATGAAGAGATGGAAGAGAGAGAGAGAGAGAGAGAGAGAGAGAGAGAGAGAGAGAGGAGATACAGACCAAACGATGCCGTATGCGCCTTTACCGATGGGCATGATGGGGGGCTTGTACTTGGCGGTGACCTCGAAGACGTTGCCGAAGATGTTGTACTGAATGAATCGGCCGCCGTGGCTGAGCGTGGTCGGAATGCTCTCCACTCCCCCCATGGCCTGATGCGGCGGTGGCGGATGTTGCTGTGGGTGGTTGGGGTCCGGATGCGACGGTGGCGCCGCCTCCGACATCACAGTGTCCGCCGATTGAGCTGCGGGCCCTCCTCCCTCCATTTGTGAATCGATTCTCTTTCTCTGCTTTATGTTTTGTCTTTTGTCGTTGGGTTGGTTGTAGTAAATGGCAGTTCAGAAGCTCAGGCTCCGAGCCCTAATTAGTAAACAAGAAGAGAGGAAGCGGAGAGAGAAGAGTTACCCCTTACGTATTTGTACGTAAGCGTATGTGTATGGTTGATGACTGTAGAGAGAGAAAGAGGAGAGAGAAAGAGGAGAGAGGGATCATGGTATAATTGTAAAAGAATAGTTTCATGGGAACTTGACTCGTGGAATTAAGTGGTTATTGTTGGTTATGTGTGTCGTGCGTCTTCCGTTGGCTTCGCTATGTTTTCTACCCATTTTGTCATACATATCACATCTAACCAAATCTCTTTTTTTTTTTTTTTAATAAGATGTCAAAATCTAAGATGGAATGTCACTATGTATATTTGACATCAAAATTTTCTTTAATCGAAGTGTTATTTGCTAACTAGATTTAAAGGTTTAGTGATTTGGAGTCAAATTTAACATCAATGTTAAATTTATTTTTAATTCATTTTAATTATGGATCCCTTATTCTACTAACATTTCAACCAACAAAAATTTTGTTTCAACATTTTTTAATAATTACAACTATTTAAAACTCTATTTAAATAATAAAATAACATTTTACAATTCGGTTGGATAAATATAAAATTTGACATAAGATTTCAGACTGTCACATCAGCTATCAATTATAATTTGACTCTTATAATTTGAGATCTCATTTGGAGATGGTCTAAAAAAATTTATTCTACACTCTCTACAAGTGTATTTTTCTTTTTAATTATAGAAAGTTTGGAGTGCAAAATAAGATTTTTGAATCTCAATAACAATTCACAAGAAAAAATATTTGGTTACTCAAAAGATGAGTATGAATTCCTACTCAAAACTGTTCGTTGCCGATTAATAGAACTTTGTGTTTATGATTAGAACCATTCATTTTATAAATCACATCATAAATATAGCCTATGCAAAAAAAATCAATTAAAACTAAGGTCGTTTAGTCATCGAAATGTATAAAAACAGACGAACGAGATTGGTAAAAGCATTACGAACTGTCTATGTATTTGCTACAATAGATTGACTAGATGACTTTAGTTTTAATTCTTTTTTTTGCAAGATGATCTTTACAGAGTGATTTGTAATATGAATGGTTATATTATAAGCATACTCTGTGATTCCAACACGAAGAATTTTAAGTAGGAGTTCCTACTTATCCTCGAGTAGCCAATCATTATCAAAATATTATGTCTTCCGTCGAATGAGTTGTTTTTTTTTTTGTTGCCAAACGAAAGTCTTTGTCATATTAAATGTTAGATTAGTCACATAGGGAGTTCAAACCCACACCATTATATAATGACTCAACACCTTACACCATTATATAATGACTCAACATCTTTCTACCACTGTGAGAAAGAGCCAATTGTGTTGTATTTTTTTTCTTAAGATAATTACTTTGTTTAGGGTTTGTTAAATGAGTAATTGAATTTTAATGTCAATATGAAGGACAATAATTGAATGACCTAAATGTACAATAGTTTGTTAATTTCTAAAGCATTAATTGATGGTTATGGTCCTGGTCGGTATCAAGGCCCCCCCAAAAAAATCATCAATTGATACTTTTACATTTATTTAAAGGAAAACTAATGAAAAAAATTTGAAAACTTTGAGTTTTAATCAAAATGACAAAAAAGTATTGTAAATGAATAGTACCAGGAGTGACTTTTTAGAGTAAAAATATCATTTTCGTTAAAAGTGAACAGTACCGGAAGTGTTTCGTTAAAACTCCCTTTACTTAATAACCTTAATATTAATACTATGTTTAAATAAGAAAATTTAAGATTATTGAGGAGAGAAATGCTAAGTAAACTCTTTCAAAACGGGGATCTTTATGAACTTTCTACTACCTTACAGTTTAACGTCAATTTCCGCGCCAACATTAAAAAAAAATTGTGACAAAAATATGAGGTGACATAGAGTTTACAGAGAGCTATACTTTTGAAGGAGTCTTCTCAGAGCATTCCCAACGAGGGCTTTATCCTCCCTGAGGCTACTACATTTGTAACTCCACTGAAAATTTTTGTCTCTAAGGAGTTGAAAAAATGGGGCTATATCTACTACAAGGGTTAGTAACTTCATTCATTTGGTAGCAAAAAATTAGGCTACTTCTAGCCCAAAAAGCAAGGGACCCACACCAAATTGAGAGCACAGTCTTTGTTTTTTGTTTTTGTTTTTGTTTTTTTTTTGTTTTTAAGTTTAAAAATGAATGGGCCCCAATTCGAATTCTAAAACATGATTTTAAAGGTTATTTTTCAACCGTTAATGATATGAAAGGTTTATTTTTAACTGTTTGTTAGATTAAGAATACATAAAACAACGGCTATTTTTTGTGTGTTATTGATTAGGAAAAAAATTGTTATGCTTTGTGATTGATTTTCTAGATTGAAAAGTTCATAAAAAAGAAGAAGTGATTGAACATAACTTTGGTAGTTTAGTGACCTAAACCACAGATATAAACAAACAATATACCTAAATTGTAAGGGCATTCCAATTTTGTTATTTGAAAGCACAAACAAGCAAATAAACTTAAATTGTAAAGTCATTACAATGTCGTTATTGAAATGCTACAAATACAAGACTTAGCCTCTCTGTGCATGAGATTAAGGCAAGAGAACATAACCAACAATGCATAAGTGATGAAATTTAATTTTGTTAGAATTTGAAATTTTTTTTAGGTTGAAAGTTCATAAACATTATAGATAATATGTGCAAAAATCAACTTAAGAAAAGTTAAAACAAAACCAAATTGACTGCGTAATCAAATGACTACATAAATAAATATGTAGCTGTGACAACCCGTCCCTAAAATTTCGTTTTTATTTATTTTAATTGAGGGAATTGATGAAAATGCCCTAGAGGCAATGATTTTGACTTCTGTTGACCATCGTCTAGAGGAACGTATGACTTATTCTTTTGGCGTATTTGTGTAATACTCGTTGGTACAGACATTTGAAGTTGTTTCACTAAATTATAGATTTAAAGGAAAATAAACTCCCACCATGTGGGAATTGTAACCAATTAGAAATTAGGGAGGAAGGAGTGGACCAATCAGACAAAAGGGCAAGGGACCAATTAGATGAATATGAGGGCAGCCAATCAAGAAGGTCCTGTGCACTCCATGAACCCAGGTATGATCCGGCCAAAATTTCGGCCAATTTCTACCATTTTTCAGTTGAATTTCCCACATCCATCACCTTCCTTCTACCATCTCCATCCAAATTTAAGGGTTTTTAGGTCCTAACCCGTAAGGAATTTCACTGGAGCACCAGAGGTGCTCGACGGCAATTCCTCCATTCCGGCAAGTTCCACCACCTAAAAATACCCTTAATTAACTTTCCTTGGACCCAGGAACAAGACCCAACTAGTGGTAGAGACGTTGGAACATCGAGGAAGGAGAATCGAAGTTCACCCATTTTAGGGTTCCGGCGGGTTTGAGTGAAATTGGAGCGTTTCCCGGACAAATTGGACTTGGTCACAGGTATAAAATTTTCTCTACTCTTTGAGATCTTCATTTCTGTAAAATTTGAGAATTTTTGGAGATGGTTGAATTTTCAGGCGAATCGGGGCGGCCAACCGCCGTGTGCGGCAGCGCGTGAGCCGAATCACCACATGACCTTTCTAAGCTAATTTTGACATCCCAATTCCATAGGTGAAGTCCGATTGATGAAATCTCATCGTTTGAGCATAGTTTTGATAAAGACCGCTACTAGAATATTATGTGAATTGACGATCTGACCATGGGATCGTCACCAAACTTTAATACATTATAGTATGTAATATTTAAGGATATTAGAAACTTACAGATTGGGAATCTGACGTACGGATCTTCCAGAATTGGATTTGTAAGTGCGTAAAATAAAACATTGACCGCCACTTGAATTGACAATTGGCAGAGATCCAACCGTTGGATCGTAATGAAACTTTAGTATGATGTTTTAGAAGAAAAATGTGGATCTTTGGAAGTTACAGATCGGAACTTCGAGATGCGGATCTTTCGGATTGAGTTACGTAGGGTTGTGGACCCTACAGTTGATCTTTGACCGACAATTGACTTTTGGTCAATGAGTCTCAAATCATTCTAGAACATCATTGGGATGTGTTTTATGTAAGTTATGTGTTCTATTGATAAGAATTCTGAGATGTGACTTAATAATTGTTCTAGGTGAGGATCGTTCGTGATGTCTTGATATTCGTGTTAGGGAGTTGTAACGCGGACCTCAGGTGAGTAAGTCTTTTCCTTTTATCGTATGTAAATCATTGATAGTTCCACAAAACGCTTTTAAATTGATTTATGCATTTTATGCCGTGTCATATATATATATATATGTATATTCTAAAATACTATGATATGGTTGAGTTTTAGATTGCATTATGGTATAACCATATGCATATTACCTACATATAATTGTTGTGAATGCCTTGAAGTGCTAAGGTGAACGCGGGACGTACATGTAAGTTCACGTGAGTTTATAGTATTATTTGAAATGATTAAGTTAGGGCATGACTATATTAATGTTTTGTGCAACTCCAACACTGTCGTACATGTTGCAATGATAGACAACTCCAACATTGTCGTACAAGTTGCAAGGATTGGCAACTCTGACTCAGGTGTTATCATGGATTGATTTATGAGTGGCACATGTTGCATTAGGCAACTCCGACTCAGGTGTTATCATGGATTGATTTATGAGTCATACATGTTGCGTTAGGCAACTCTGACTCGTGGGTTACCATAGATTGATGAGCACTTGATTTATATTGTTGTTGCCGATATGTAGTGATTTGGAATATTCTTGGATTTATTATTGATTACATTTGATTTCATACTTATATGTAGTATGATTTCCTGGAACCTATACATGTATTATAGCGAGGGGTTATATCGTTTAAAAGGTCTTTATTAAAGCTTTATATTCAGGCCCACTCACTCTTGTTTTTATCCCTCCAGGTTCTAGTAGCAGAGTTTTCGTATCGACGAGAAATCGTGGCAAGTCTTGGTATTGAAGATTACCTTCGATTATATGACTTTCGATCCACTCTACTGTACTTTACTTATGCTCTGACGTCACGTGTGAAATAAGGTCATTTCTGCTCACAGCGCACTATCGTGTTTAGGCACTTTTGGGTTTAAATTTATTCACATATTCTACATCACCACACTTTATGGCTTCATCACCTTCTAGGTGTCGGCCAACACATCTCAATTCAGAGTCCTAGTGGACAATCCAGGTCGGGATGTGTCATAGCCCCATTTAGAGCTAGAAAGGAATATATCCCCTCTTTGGGAGAGATTCCTTTTAAGAGCCCCAAAGATTCCTCAAAACTCTAAATGGCTATATCCACCACTTTTCCAGCCTCATATAGAGCCCCTCGTTAGTGCTGCTCTTAGCATTTCTCAAACTAAGGAATTTCAAAATGACGGAAATAGAAATGCTGAATTTTATTTTATAGAATTTGTGAATTTTATTGTTTAGCTAACCTAAAAGAACAAGGAAATTTGAACAAAGGAATTTTTTTTATTTTTAAACTATGCCTCATAGAAATTTGGGAATGACACATATTTATATGGAATTGAAAACTGAGAATTGGAGGTCCCAAATGTCAATTTTTTTTTCATACAAAAATTATAATTTTTATGTTTATAAATTCAAACAAAAGAATTGGTGCATGTCAAACTTTTGTCAAAATTCTAAATTTATATCCCTCATCCAAATATAATAAGTTTGAGCACACTTAATAAGTTTTAAAAAATTCAACTTCACTATAAAAAAAAAAAAAAAAAAAAAAACACTATTGTTTGAATAAACACAACAGACATGAACTTAATCAAGTGGACTAAAATAGTGTGGGAGCTTCGCTTGTCGCTCAACTTTCCTATCCCTCTAGTTTAAATTATCTCATTGTTTTTCTTTATAATTTTCCAGAGAACTATACTATCTAAGTATATAACCCCTCATTGGAAGAGATTCTTTTTTAAAGCCTCAAAGATTTCTCAGAGCTCTAAATTGGGTTATATTCACCACTTTTCCAACTCCTTATAGAACTTTTCATTAGGGATGCTCTTAGCATTTCTCAAACTAGGGAATTACAAAATGACTCAAATAGAAATGTCGAATGAATATGGAAAATTTTAGTTTTAAACTATCACTCATATAAATTTGGAAATGACACATATTTACATGAAATTTAAACTTGAGAATTGGAGGTCCTAAATTTCAATTTTTTTTTTCACACGAAAATTCTAAATTTTTATGCTTATAAATCCAAACAAGGAAATTAGTGCATATCAAACTTTTATCAAAATTCTAAATTTATGTCCCTCATCAAAACATAATGTAAAGCATACTTAATAAGTTTTAGAAATTTCAACTTCATCATAAAAAAAAATTAATTAAAAAAAAACAATTAAAATACTATTTTGAATAAAGAAAACACAACAAACACCAAGAGGGCTAAAACTGAACTTCGCTCGTCGCTCAAATTTCCTATTCCTCTAGTTTAAATTATCTCATTGTTTTTCTTTATAATTCTCCAGAGAACTACACTATATAAGTATAAAAAAAAAATAAAATAATATTTAAACAATCCGATAAGAAGATTAAGACGAGCAAGAAGGATGAGAGCCATGAGACTAAGAATGGTGCAAAGATGGGATCAAAATCTGGCACGAGACGGCAACGATCTTCGTAGCAAAAGGCTTTCTTTGCATCCAAGAAGATAAGGAGTATTAGTCTGCTTAATTTCATTACAATTGTCTATGGTATGTCTTTTCTTCCATTTGTGTTTCGACCACGTACGAGGTAATGACCAGACACGCAACGCAGGGATGGAGTTGGGGTTCTGGATCAGTCTAGGATACCTTCTTGATGTTGAAAAACCTAAAAAACTGAGTTTGCTTCAGAATGAGTAAGAGGAATGCGATGCTAATTCATTGACTTGAAGTCTAATTAAATACAAATGCTAATAACTGAAAGCTAGAAAATAAAGCAACATCTAATCCCACGACTAACAACTCCTAATAATCTGGGATTCTCCTAAGGAATAGGTAAAAGCAATAGACTTCCTAATTAATAGGAATTTATTAAAAACAACTAAATATCTTAACACCCTCCCTTAAACTGAATGCCATCTACGCAATCAGTTTAAAAAGTAACTTGAACAAACTCCAAGTAGTCCACGCAGCTTCTCAAATGCTTCCAGCTTTAGAGGTTTGGTCAGGATGTCTGCAACTTGGTCTTCACTTCGACAATAAACCAAATCAATGGTTTTTTCAGTCGTAAGATCACGAAGAAAATGATACCTCACATCTATATGTTTGCTTCTTCCATGTAAAACTGGATTCCTGGAGAGTTTGATAGTTGAACTGTTATCACAATGAATCACAGTAGGCCTATGTTGATAAAAATGTAACTCTTCAAGAATCCTTCTCAACCAAATTGCTTGACATGCAGAAGTTGCTGCAGCTATGAACTCTGCTTCAGTTGTGGACAAAGTAACAACCTGTTGCTTCTTTGATGCCCATGATATGGCACCTGAACCTATCAAAAACACATGACCGGATGTACTCCGCCTATCATCCAAATCACCCGCATAATCGCTGTCAGTGAACCCAGTCAAAACAGATCCTCCGTTTTTCTTGTAGAAAATACCGAAATCCGTTGTTCCCTTCAAGTAACGAAACACTCTTTTAGCAGCTTTGAGATGCAGCTCCATTGGTCTTTCCATATACCTGCTAATCAGACACACTGCATACATAATATCGGGCCGAGTGGCTGTCAAGTACATTAAACTTCCAACAATTTGTTTGAAGTAAGTACTATCAACCCTCTCCCCATCAAGATCACTTGTGAGCTTCAATCCTGGTTCAGTTGGAGTCCCAACTGGATTACAATTCTCCATGTGAAACCTCTCCAAAATCTCCTGAGCATATTTTTGTTGCCCAATAAAAAATCCAGTGGCTGTTTGTATTACTTCTATACCAAGAAAATATTTCATCTTCCCTAAATCAGTCATGTCAAATTCAGCTACCATAGAATTCTTAAAATCAACAAACATAGCCTCATCATTGCCCGTGAAAATGAGATCATCAACATATAAGCAAACTATCAGGATTTTACCTCCTTCTCCATACTTGATGAATAGAGTATGCTCATATGGACATTTGCTGAAACCTGCCTTTTCAAAGTATGCTTCTATACAACTGTACCAAGCTCGAGGTGCCTGTTTCAGTCCATATAACGCCTTCTTCAGTCTGTAAACCTTATGTTCATCACCTTTTATCACATAACCAGGAGGCTGCTCAATGTAGACTTGCTCAAGTAGTTCACCATTAAGGAAGGCTGATTTCACATCAAGTTGGAAGACGGGCCATGAGTTTTGTGCTGCTAATGAAACCACCAGCCGAATCGTATCATGTCTTGCAACAGGAGCAAAAACCTCTTGATAATCAACTCCATGCTCTTGATTATAGCCTTTCACAACCAGCCTTGCTTTGAACTTGTCAATTTCTCCCTTTTCATTTAGCTTCGTCTTATAAACCCACTTCACACCAATGGTTTTTTGCCCTTCAGGAAGATCAGTTAGCTCCCAGGTCTCATTCTTCTCTATAGCTTGAATCTCTGCATCCATGGCTTTTTTCCACTTTTCTTCTTTCACTGCTTCTGCAAACAATATAGGATCGGAGCCTGCAAATAAAGCAAAATGAGCAGTAGTATCCTTATCAGATAATTCATCTCCACTCACATAATCTATCATCCACGATGGTCTTTTCCTTTGTCGCTGTGGTTCTGAGCTGGATGCCTGATCTTCATTTGGAATTGAAACACTTGCTGATGAACTTGGTGGAACTTCTCCAAGGGACTGATCAGGAATCTGCAATTGTGATTCATGCCCTTGACTTTCGAGAGGAGGTTGCAGTGGCTGTTCAATTTCCCCGTCAACTTCCTCAGGATCAATTGAAATTTGTTGTTGTTTGGTGCTGCTCCAATCCCATGTGCTTTCTTCATCAAACAATACATCTTGACTGATGATTATTTTCTTGGTAATGGGATTATATAACCTGTACGCCTTGGATTCCTCACTAACCCCAATAAAGACACACTTCACACTTTTATTGTCAAGCTTGGTTCTCTTTTCATCTGGAACGTGTGCAAACGCTATACACCCAAAGATTCTGAAGTGATCAACTGATGGCCTGGCTTCACTCCAAGCTTCTTGTGGGGTTATATTTTTTACAGCAAGGTTAGGGCTTCGGTTGAGTACATGAATACACCAATTAACTGCTTCTCGCCAGAAAGTCTTCGGAATATTTTTTCTTATTAACATGCTTCTCACCATGTTCATAATCGTCTGATTCTTTCTTTCTGCCACGCCGTTTTGCTGCGGTGTGTATGCAGCAGTAAGTTGCCTCCGTATTCCATGCAATTCACAAAAGCTTGCGAAGTCATGTGAGTTAAATTCACCACCACGATCTGTACGAAGGATCTGATTGTACTTCCCAGATTCTTTTTCAACTCGAGCCTTAAAGCTTTTAAAAACAATGAAAGCTTCAGATTTCTCTTGCAAGAAATAAACCCATGTTTTTCGACTATAATCATCAATAAAGGTAATGAAGTACCTTTTGTTTCCATTCGATGTTGGATTGATTGGTCCACAAATGTCTGAATGAACCAACTGTAGGATTTGCTCAGCTCTCCATGCTTTTCCTTGCGGGAAAGACTCACGGTGTTGTTTACCAACAATACAATCTTCACACATTTCTGTAGGACAATTAATCTTAGGCAATCCTTCCACCATGTTCTTCTCATGTAGGGTCTTCAAGCCTTTGAAACTCAAATGACCATAACGAAGATGCCACAACCATGTTGGATCTTGCACTCTTGTTGAGAGACACCTCTGAGCATCATACTGAATGTGCAGAGGGAACATACGATTGGCTGTCATTTTTGCTTCTGCTATCAGGCCCTTCTCTGGATGATGAATTTGACACCGGCTTTGTTGAATGATGATGATATAACCCCTTTCTTGCAGTTGGCCCATACTAATGAGATTGCTTTTCAATTCTGGGATATAAAACACACTAGAAATTGTCTGCACAGTGTTGTTTTTCATATGGAATTTGATATCCCCTTTTCCCATGACAGAAATGCAGGAGTTGTTCCCAAGCTTCACAGTTTCTCTGAATGTTTCATCCAAAGTAAAGAACAAAGACTTGTTTCCACACATGTGATTGCTGCAACCCGAATCTAAATACCAACTATCACCTGATGAAAGCTCCGTCTTGTCAGTGTAAGCCATCAAGAGCATTTCTCCTTCAGTCTCAGCAAAATTCACCTTGGTTTCCTTCTCTTTGTCAGGGCATTCATACTGATAGTGGCCAAACTTGTGACAATGATAGCATTCCACACTCGCCTTGTCAAACTGTGTTCCTTGATTGTAAGAAAGTTGGCATCCTCGACCTCGGCCTCTTCCTCGAAATCCCCCACGCCCTCTACCTCTTCCTAGAGAAGTAGTTCCTTCATGAGTAATGACCTTCAAGGCTTGCTCTTCCACAACATGGCTTGTCATCCTCTGCTCATGAACTAACAGTGAGCTTTGCAGCACATCAATCGAAAGACTATCAATGTCATTCGATTCTTCAATGGAACACACCACATAGTCAAATTTGCGTGTCATTGAGCGAAGGATTTTCTCAATGACTGCAACATCTTCCAAATTTTCACCATGAATGCGCATCTTGTTTGCAATCGACAGTGTTCTTGCAAAGTAATCATTAACTGACTCTCCTTCCTTCATGTGAAGAATTTCAAACTCTTTGCGAAGAGCTTGGAGTTGTGCACGTTTCACCCGTGCAGTGCCTTGGTACTTCTTCTTCATTGAATCCCAAATGTCTTTAGCAGTATCCTTCTTGAGGATGGTTTCGAGAATGGCACGATCTATTGCTTGAAACAAATAATTCTTTGTCTTCAAATCCTTCAATCTCTGATCCTCCAACGTCTTTCTCTGTGCTTCTGTCAAGACAGTCTCACTAGCGGGCTCAGTGATGCCGGTTTCCACGAGAGTCCAGTACTCCTTGGATCGCAGAAAATTTTCCATCAACATACTCCAATGATCATAGTGACCATCGAAGCGTGGAATCGCGGGTTGCACAAAGCTGTTTTCAGAAGCCATTGAATATCTTGCTGCGGTAAGAATGAAAGCTGCTGCTTTTTCAAGTCAGGCCCCAGTGGGGGGCTCTGATGCCAATTGTTGAAAAACCTAAAAAACTGAGTTTGCTACAGAATGAGTAAGAGGAATGCGATGCTAATTCATTGACTTGAAGTCTAATTAAATACAAATGTTAATAACTGAAAGCTAGAAAATAAAGCAATATCTAATCCCACGACTAACAACTCCTAATAATCTGGGATTCTCCTAAGGAATAGGTAAAAGCAACAGACTTCCTAATTAATAGGAATTTATTAAAAACAACTAAATATCTTAACACTTGAGGCACTTGGTTTGCTTACATCGGATATTTATTCGTCTGTCCACAAGTTTTCATGAACTTTCTATTAGCTACGGTTTTTCTGTCATTAATACCACTGTATCCCGGCAAAAGCCACGAAAGGTATTCGGAGCAAGAGTACATTTGTAAAATCCTGATATGTCGAACAGGTTATCGCGGTACCTTTGCTTGATGGTACTTGGAGCAACCACACCTACTCGTACCTGGTTTGGAGAATCGGAGTCCTCATGTCTACTATCGGGGTTGCTATGCTCGAAGCAGTGGATCACCTCCAAATGTTCGCGTGACACCGTTCAGTTCTTGATGCTATTGTTTTAGATAAAAGCTGAGTTCACGTAATGAAACATGTTACAGACTATTCTTAGTACTACCCTTTTCTCAGGTTGGAGATCTTTCGAACTTCTTGAATGCAAATTTTTGAGATTCATATTCTTCAAACTGAACATATTTCTAGAAGCACAAAGAAAGAAAACTTCTTAGCAATTCTTGGGTATGAGGTTTGTGTTGTTGCTCTCTGATCCACAAGTTGGGGTTTCATCGGACGGTGGTTGGATGGTACCGACTATTCCAATCAATCACCATGGACATGGACAGAGCTATGGGGCTGGATTGTTGCATTTCCATGGATACCTGCAATTTATACCGTGCATTTTCAACCGGATTATGCTTATGGATTGAGGTAGGGTTCCTTGGTTCACACTCTACTATTGTTTCGCAAACTGAATTTAAGCACACAATTAGAAAATTAAGATGTGCTTTCTTGTATCATCAATTGTTCAATACTTTCGAGGGGTTGTTTACCTTAGTTCCTCATAAAAATTGTTCATCACTGCAGATTGCAGCGATGCGTGATGTTTCAGCAACGGAAACAACCATAATTTATGGGATGGAGCCACTCTGGGGTGCTGGTTTTGCTTGGTTTCTCTTGTTCTTGGAAAATAATTTATTCGTCTTGCTATCCCGATTAGTTACGTTTACAAAGGTTTCTACTGATCAAAACAAACAGGGAGTAGGATAGACCTATAGAATAAATCAGCTCCATCTTATGTCAGGTGGAAGCTTACTGGTGCAGATTTTCGGGTCCTCGCCCCCGAAAGAAATTACAGAAGATGGTAATGAGAAAGGTGATCTCCAACAAGTTCCAGTCGAGCATAAATTACAAAACAGTCTCTCTACTTCACCGGTTGTTGTCAGATCTGAAAAAAATGTCACAGATTTCTTCAAGCGATCTCTCCTAATTCTTTCTCCATATGTATAAGTACAAGTTTGAAAGTAGCCAACAGATAATGCATAGAGAAAAACTTATCAACCATACTTATCATAACAACTGAAGAATACAAACTCCAATTCCGTTACATAGCGGCAAAAGTTCAAAGACATCACACCACAACAGACTAGCAACTAGAAATACTAAATCACGAGCAACATCGTTTAAAATACATAGTCTAATAATAAAACACAGGATATGAAGATTATCAGAAGGATCAATTCTTCTTGGCAATGAAGAGGCCCCAGGGTTACGCCAGTGAAGAAACATGGTAGGTCCCATCACTCAAAGGTGAAGTTGTATGACTCCGAGTTACACAGGAGAAGAAAATATATACATCACACACCGATACTAACCGTGGCTAATGAAGCTGTCTGACACTGCTTTCGGCAGTGAAGCTGGGGGTATAACATAAATATGTCACTGCTCCTCAACTGTGTCCTATGGCCATAGACGTCTGATACCCGTGTTGTGTGGATGCGTTGTATGATAACCCACTAGATAAGCACCGAAAACATATCTCAAATCTCATATCGAATTTGGAGCTCAAAAACTGAAAGTCTCAACACATAAATCCATGATAATTCACATTTGTAAATCCATAGAATTCCATATATGAAAATCCCTTAATTCATAACTCATATTCGGACACCGTAATATAAATCATATTCATAATCCATAGAGTTTCATAAATGAAAATCTAATAATTCATAACCTTTGGTAAAACGTAAGTGCGATAAATCATAACTATCTCGTAAACCGTAAATATAGAAATCCAGAACAACAATATATATAAAACATATTCAAATCATGACGTGTGAAATGTATGCTAGGCTAATATTTTATAAAGAAAATATGTAAGTTTAGAAGGGGTCCACTCACATATATTTTGTTGCACGGGAGTTGCTTGAGCTAGCGAGGATGGAGTCACTTTCCACCGATGCACCTAACCACAATTAGGGATCATTTAGTAAAACTCTACTAAAATGTTAGAAGTTGAGAAAACGGACGGTGGATTCGAATTCGGCACGTTGAAAATCATTTAGTAAAACTTTACTAAAACGTTAGAATTTGGGAAAAAGGACGGAGGATTCGAATTCGGCATGTCAAAAAACCTAAGGAGGGACCTCATGTTTTCCCCCACGCATCGCCGCACGAGCCACCACGAGGTGGCAGCTCGGAAGGCCACACGTTGCACCACATGGTGGCCGGCAGCACCGACTCGTTGGAAAATTCAACAACTCAAAAAATTTCCAAATTTTATAGGAATGCAGATCTTCATGAGAGGAACAACTTTCATACCTGAGCAGAAGTCCAATTCGGCCAGGAAACACCTCAAATCACCCTTGATCCGTCGAAAACCTTTGAAATTAGTGGTTGTCGATTCTTCTTCCTCAATGTTTTGACACACCAACCAAGGCTTGGTACTTATTCCTGGGTTCAAGAGGAGTCGAACCATGGTGGTGGTCGACGGTGGTGGTTCCAGAAATGGCGAATTGCAGTTGTGCACCCATTAAGACTGATCGATTTCGTTCTTCAAAAATATGGGGTTAAACAAGTGGAATTTAGGTGGAAATGGAAGATGGAAGGTCGCTGAGTAGGTTGTAGGTGGTGGCGAGGATCAATTTGTCAAGAAAACACCGGAATCGACGTCGGGGTGTGTGTAAGAATCAGGTTGGGTTGCGGGTCGAAGGGAGGTCCGAGTTGGTTCTTTCCTACCCTTATTTCCCTCATTTCTCTTCTCTCCCATTGGTTCACTCTCCTCCTTTTTTCATCGATTAGGCAGCTTCCCCCTTCCTTTTTGTCATCTTCTTTCTATCATAGCCACATACGTGGCACCATATTGATGCTCTAACAAAATCTGGAGCCTTCCAGATTTATGGTTAAATGACCATTTGCCCTCAACTTCGTTCGTTAATAACTCTTTCGTTATAATTCCAAATTCGATTCCATTTGTGCCCATGCGTTCGTAGCGACGAGTACTACAAGAATATGCCAAGGAAATGAATCTTACGTGACACGACAAGACGGTCAACAAAAATCAACGCTTTAGGGACGGGTCGTTACAACAATGTAGTTATTTAAATGCCACAAACACAAGACTTAGCCTCTCTGTGCATGAGATTAAGGTAAGAGAACTAATCCAACGGTGCATAAGTGATGAAATCGAACTTTGTCAGAATTTGTTTTTTTTTTTAGGTTGAAAAGTTCATAAAATTACAGATAACATGTCCGAAATCAACTTAAAAAAAGCTAAAACAAAAATAAATTGACCACGTAATCAAATGACTACATAAATAAATATATAGCCTCATATAAAGCCCGAAAGGTATATAGCCCCTCATTGGGAGAAATTCCATTTTAGAGCCCCAAAGATTTCTCAGAGCTCTAAATTGGGGTATATCCATCATTTTTCCAGCTCCATATAGAGCCCATCATTCGAGATGCTCTTAGCATTTCTCAAACTAAGGAATTTCAAAATTACAGAAATAGAAATGCCGAATTTTATTTTCTAAAATTTGTGAATTTTATTTTCTAAAATTTGTGAATTTTATTGTTTCATTAACCTAAAAGAACAATGAAATTTGAATACGGAATTTTTTTATTTTTAAACTGTTACTCATAGAAATTTGGAAATGACACATATTTACATGGAATTCAAATTTGAGAATTGGAGATCCCAAATTTCAAATTTATTTTCACGCAAAAATTCTAAATTTTTATGTTTATAAATCCAAATAAGAGAATTGTTGCACATCAAACTTCTTCAAAATTCTAAGTTTACATCCCTTATTCAAACATAATATAAAGCATACTTAAAATACTATTTTGAATAAAGAAAACAGAACAGACACGAACATAATCAAGTAGGCTAAAATAATGTGAGAGCTTCGCTCGTCACTCAAATTTCCTTTCTCTCTCGTTTAAATTATCTCATCGTTTTTCTTTATAATTCTTTCAGAGAACTACACTATCTAAGTATATAAAATTGAAGAAATATTCATCTCCATTGGTTCATTGATTAATAGGAAGCGTATTAGGAAGAAACTCGTGATTTATTTATAAATAAGCAGTTTTTGGTTTGGGCCTTTGTGCTTGCTTTGTTGTTTTTATGGAGCTCAAGTTAAAAAACTAATATTACCAAGGAGAAAGCGGCCTTAAGACCATCTCCAACCGAAGGGTCCAGAGGGCCAGAGGGCCGAAAATAACCCAAAAACCGTCTCTAACCGAGGGCTAGGCCAGAGAACTCTGGAATCTGAGAGGGTTCTATGGAATCGGAGAGGGCTAGAGGGTTGGCCATTTTTTTTTTTGCTTATGTTGGATTTCCTATTGGTTATAACCAACAGGTTTTCTTTGAATATATTTTTTTTAATAGTTTTACTATTATTTTTTATTTACAAAAAATTTCCTATAACTTCTATTTTTCATATATTTTTTTCCTATAACTTTTATTTTACAAATTTGTTTCATATTTTTTTTAAAACTTCATTTTTTCCTATAACTTCTATTTCACAAAATTTGTTTCATTTTATTTTAAATTCTATTTTTTTTTGGGGTGTTTTGATATGGGTCCAATTTTATAAGCCTGTTTTGAATGGAATCCACTTATATTACATAAGCATAAGTGGGGGTTAGTAAGTACAACAATCATCCATGTCAGCAATTAAAATGCACATAATTTACCAACAAAATTACAACAAGTGCCATTAGAGCCCTTAATCAGGTCTCTTGCAGATTTGTCTCTGTTTATTCAAAAACCTTATCCTCCCATCTTTGAAATTGGTTGGGTTCGTATCTAGCGGAAACCTTGAAACAAATCTCCTAAATCCGTATGAAGCTATGAAAGCTATAAAATTTCTCCCAGTATATGATGAAAACAGAATAGGGGAAGATTGGGTCCTGGCCTCCCGGTATACTTGGAGAACAGGTACTTTAAAATTTTTCGAATTATGCATTGGATCAGTTTTCTTTGATACCTGTTTTCCCCCTGAAGTATACCTATAGAGCACATCTCACCATATTTTTTCCCCCTGAAGTATGCATTGGATCAGTTTTCCTTTCTATTTAGGTAGTTTAAAGACTTTCAAATCTGTAGGTATACCTGTAGAACAGGTATTGTTTAAACCTGTAGAACAGGTATTTTAAAATTTTTCGAATTATGCATTGGATTAGTTTTCTTTGATACCTGTTTTCCCCCTGAAGTATACCTATAGAGCACATCTCACCATATATTTTTCCCCCTGAAGTACACCTTCTGTGCATTGGTTTTTTTTTTTTTTTTTTTTTAAAATAAATGAGAAGCATATCAATGAGAGATGATAGAAAGGGATTAGGGGGATTCTGACTGTGGATTTGGCGATGAAATGATGGAACTCCAATCCATCCGAATTCTTACCTTGGTTTTCGAGTGTTTGAATTTGAAACTTTGTCTATGCATCATTTTCAAGATACGATTCTGGTGAGAAGAAACGTATTCCTGCATGGTGTGTTTAAGCCTTCCTTAAAAATAGATTGATAAGAAATTCAAAATTCAAAAATTGTTATCAAGAAATCTGGGAGAAAGATGAAAGACCACTAAACAATGAATTTGAATTCTGATAAAAATTTAAAACGTGGGTAATATATGGACAACGTGCCAAATCTATAAGAGGGTAAAATAGTAATAACAATGCAAAAAAATCAACCTAATCAGAAAAATTGCTGACATGGAATCCTAATCATTGGAGCTAAGTCAAAAATAACTAAAAATTGGACTAATCCTAATATTAGGCTATAAAATTGGACCTATTTCAAGTTTCCCCTTTTTTTTCCCTATAACTTCTATTTCACAAAATTTGTTTCATATTTTTTTTAATTCTATTTTTTTCTATAACCTCCTAAGCCATTATACAACATTAAATTAAATTAAGTAAAATGAAACAACATTAAACAATTTTAATAACATTAACCAACATAAAAAAAAAACATTTAACAACATGAAACTTAAACAACATTTAAGTTGTAGTTTTTAAATAATAAATTATGTTTGGCCTTCGATCGGAGACGGTTTTTTGTGACAGGACTAAAACGAGTCATCTAGGCCTCTGGTCCTCGGTTGGAGACGGAGGCAAATATGGCTATGTATTGTTTATTAAAATATTAATATCTTGAAGAATCTTAGAGGGCCAGAGGGCTAAAATGAGCCATCTGGCCAACCCTCAGTTGGAGATGGCCTAAGCAGCCCAGCCGCTCTCTTATCCATGATCCAGTAATGGTGCTCATGTAGTGTTTAAGGTTCTTGGTTCGAATCTTCAACAAAAAACGCGTGCGTACTAAACCTCTCAAATATTAGAAATAGAATGCACATCAAAACAAGCCCCTCTTTGATTCGTAAAATATTGGTATCCCCTAAAGGAAGGATGACAAACAGCTCCAAAGTGCGGTACTCAATTTCAGAAGGAAAGAAAGAAAGAAAGAAACTATTCAGGTGGCGCTTGGATCGGTTTTCCTTTCTCTCTTAGCTTGGCCACCGATTGTTTCATGGCCTCCTTCCTCTTTTTGCTAGCTAGGACTTTCGCTATAACACCACTGACGTTCGGGTCCTTTTTCTCCTTCTCCTTCTCATCCTCCGCCGGAGGCGGTGGAGGCCTTCTGGCTGCCGCATTTGCACTTGAATTTGGGTCGCCCACAGTGAAGCTCAGTACAGCGCCCGCCAAAGCCAAACCCACATTCCTGCATCATCAACCCCCACATCACACTAGCTTGTCACAAAAAAGATTCATAGCGAAAATCCTCGACTCTTTTAAATGTAATAAGAAGTCATTACTCTATTTTGACGTGATTTTAACGAGTAAGCATTGCAATTTTGCCGAGCTGTTTTTTTTCCATGTAAAAAAGAATTGTAATGATTTAAATATAAGGAGCCAACCATTGTTCTGTACATATAAATGCACATGTTGGATAGAAGGTGTTTGGCATGAATGTACAATCAAATACTGACCTCCTGTGAACGGTATTATTGTTCGCGGCATTGGAGTCATCGGAAACTTGATCGGAAGCCCTGACGTTTTGGAATCCCACTGACCGGAAACGAGTGGTCTTTTTAGCCGCTGCTGTTGAGATTGATGTTGCTGCGGCAGTGGTAGGTGGCGGCGACGCTAGCGAATGCGCCATTATCTCTTTGTCACTTAGAAGCGATGTTGTACTCTTCTAGTCAATAGTAAAGATCTGAGGAAAACCTCATTTGGAAAAATGAAGATTTAGGTGTAATTGAGCAAGCAAATCCATTGGTTGCATCCAGATAAGGTTTCCCTTCTTGTGGGCCAACTGCTTCTATGGGATGGTTGATTCACCACCTTTCATCAACAAGGTCATTTCCTTGCAGAAACACGAACCTCCCTTCATCTGTATCACTCCCCAACTCAACTGAGCCTACAATCGCATCAAAAATTGGGAATACGGCATATACCCGTCAGCGGGTTTTTTTAGTATGAACCGAAAAATAGTATGCACCGGAACCCCTTGTTATTGGATTCTAAGCCGTTGGATACTTGACCACACATTCAACCGTTCACTCACCTAGTCCAAGATAACAAGGGGTGGGCGGATAGCACAAATAGTGAAAGCGAAAACAAAATATAACTGGCATAACAGCATTTGTCAAAACTTTAGTAGCGCTTCTCACTTGAACCTCCTGACGAGACACATATTCAAATGTTTGAATTATAAAGATAACAGAGTTTATAGATTTTCATTCAACAGATGTCCTAAGGGTGGAAACAAACTAGGCCACATATCCGATTGAATGCTTAGTACTCATCATCATCATCACTGTCGTCATCGTTGCCAGCGTCATTGAAGGCCTTCAATCTCTCAACCAACTTCTTCTTCCTCTCATCAAAGGTGAGCTTTTTGAGGTTGTATCTGTTGCACAAACGAAAAATGGAATCATTTGGTAACTTCTTCTTACTGAGCAAGAACACTAACCAAATATTCACTCCTCCAAAGTGACTAACTTGCAAGCAATGAAACAAGGCCTCAATTTCAAACATTGAAAACTGTGCATGTACAGTAATCAATCAAACTTTACCTCTTGTGTTCTTGAGGAGCAGGCTTTTCAGTCTTCTTAATTGTAGGATCAGCACGGATGGCAGCATGAACTTTCTTGTACAACTCCTCGATGTTATCCGCTTCAATTCCTTTCTTAATATATTCACTGAATTGACTTTGATACTTCTCTGGCTCATCCTCCGCCAAGGTCTTAAAAACAAACGTAAGTTTGAGCATCAAACATCAATATTTTATGAACGGTAAAGTAAAATGGATATGCTTGACAAGAATACTTAACTGTTCTTGGACACAACGTCCATACAAGTTCAGTAACAAATAACTAAAATTTTGACCAAATTACATTAATATTCTAAACCAGTCAAATTAATGCTAATGCATGACATGAATATTCAACTCACCCTCATGTAGGCAGCAACATGGCCACCATAGATGTACTTCCGATGAACCTCTGGGTCAAGTTGCTTGCTATCCTTGGAGAAACCGGCAAACCTCTTTTCACTGTGAGGGATATCCAACCCTCCATCCAAAGCACCCTGCAATCAATTGAATATTTTTCAAATCGGTTTAAGCACATACCAAGTGGATTTAAAATTCAGACTTATTGGGGAAAAGACCATGTAATGTATAACGAGGGAAGCAATATGAAAATGATGTACTACCAGAGGTTAACATACAATTCATCAACATCCGCCAAAAGAAAGGTTTTAATCAAGTTTTCTTGAGATAAAAAAATGCTAGACAATTGAAAGAATAATGACTGACAAATAAAAACTGATAATCAGAACCGTCAACAAAACACATCGGTGTAAACAATGAACAAAACTGAATTATGTTTAAAAAAAATTGACCACATAATACAAACTGGCAGCATAATATGGTATTCTACCTTCAACGCACCGAATACACGATTTCCTGTGGTGGTCCTGATAAGACCTACATCAAGAAGAGCACGGAATGGCCTTCTGCTGTCAGCTGGCTCTACAGAATAGTCCTCACCAGTAGCCTGAAATACCAGATAAATGTTTTTAATAAAATCAGGAAATAAATTGCAATGAAGAAAATCAAACGGGATAGAGAGAAATAATCACACACTACCTCAACATTTCCCTCATATTCATCATCCATTTCAAGCTTCTTCAACACACGACGAGCCAAAAGAAGGCCAGTGCAATAGGCTGATCATAAAAATAAGGTTACTAACCCACAATAGTAACTCATATGTATAGAGCCAGAATGGGAAAGCAAATAAATACAACGGTGGAAATACCTGCAGCATAGTTTGTAAGACCAACTTCGAGCCCATAGTGTGGGAGCTCATGGGCATAGGCAGCAGCAAGAACCAAATCACCAGCAATACTGGCAGATATAATTTGTGCAACAATATCCTTGTTGGTCTAACAACTACGTTAAGGTGAGCATCACGGATAATGGAGGTAAAATCAAGATTATCAGCAAAATTGTAATTAGAAAAAAAAAATAGCCATTTCAAATTCAAAGTTGGTATCTATAAAACAAAAAACACTATAAAACCTTAAAGGTGAAGTGCCGATTTAGTGAACTATTGCCTTAGGGAAAATTAGGTTCCCGAATTATTTTTTGGGTAAAATAAGTCCCTAAATTCATTAAAAATTGGTAATTTCATCCCTACTATTATATTCAAAGTTATTTTATCCAGTTTTTCGTCAATTTAAGTCACTTAACACACTTTAGAGTGTAATACCGTCATTTTCTTGCCTATAAGCCCTCAACATTTCATATAGGTAGCAAATCTAACATCTAATTTATCCTCCGAAGTTAACTCACAGTCCTTCTTATGAAGAAAATACAAATTTACCCTCCAAAGTTAACTCCATACACTATTTCTTTATGAAAAACTACCAATCTACCCTCCAATGTGTATCTCATGCAAGTAACATGACTTAAAATGATGGAAAATTGAATATAGTAGCTTCGAATATAATATTAGGGATGTAATTGGCAGATTTTTATAATTCAAGGACTGATTTTTCTGAAAAAATAGTTTAGGGACCTAATTTTCACTAAGGTGATAATTCAGGGACTAAATTGACAGTTCAGCCAAACCTTAAATAACTATTAACAAAAGATGAATACAATGAAAGAAAGGCCCAGATGGTGGTTGACAAAAGGATACAAATCTCACGACAAACCGATACTTGGGTGTGTTGTACTTGTTCTTGTCTTGGTTAATAAGCCTAATCCTGGCTCGGTAGTCAGTCTTTCCCTCTGGACAACATTCGCTTTCAAATTATCAGAATGTACACTAACATTAAACAAAATGGGAAAACAACTTATCGCAAAAGCCGAAATGAATACCTCGCCTTCTCTTGTACTTGACTTGGAACCTCTTGAAGTAGGCCCTTGATTTCTGAGCTTTGGCGAAAGCCTATGACGAATAATTGAACAAACCGTTTAACAAACTCCTTAAAAATTACAAACAAAGGACAGTTCATGCAGCAGAGCAAAAATCCCACTAAAAAATGTTAATGTTTCAGAAAATGATACAACATTGCAGCAGATCTATCTCGATGAGGCAAATCAATACAGTACATGCCAACCCTAACAAGAAATAATAATCATGGAAATCATAAAAGCTCAAATTTTAGATCAATTAATTGGGAAATTTAACATAAACTGAAAGGTAGGGCTAATGAAATGGATAGGAAAAATGTACTCTTTTAACCAATTTTCCGAGTAGCCAAACAGAAAATAATCATGCTATTTTCTCGCAAGACAAAACGAGCAAACACAGGCAGAGAACTTTCAATGGAAGTAACAGAGACGAAGTGAGGAAGCTCACCATCGCAGAAGATCAGCAGCCGAGAGCAACGAGACGATGAGAGAGAACCGGCTAGGGTTTTTGGATTCAGAAGGCGAGCTTTTACCTGCCAAATGGATTTAAGGATCGACGGCTGGAAGTGATGTTTGGTTTAATAGGGTTTTTGTGATGTGATGGACGGCCGGGATTCGATGTGGACTTTGGGCTGATAACAGCATTCCCAACCGTTTCTGTAATTGTGATTCGACAAGTACAAATTTATTGACTCAGATGACGAATTGAAATTTATTGATTCATACTTCAGGAAAAGGATCTCGCCAGATATTTTTCAGAAGATCTTAGTCGGATTCTTTTTCTGGGAATCTTAAGAATTCTGTGATCGTGATTGTTCATCATAATGCGATCAGTTTTTATTAAATATTATTTATAATTTTAAATTTCAAATGATTTCTGATCATACGATATACGATGAATAATTACGATCACGGAATTCCCATTATTACTTTTCATCATGCGACTTCTTAAAATATTTCATTTTTGGAAAAATGTTGACAGACACATATTTACAGTAAAAAAATGTTTGAAGAGTGGGATAGAAAGGAAATGGATTCCTCTTCGGATTCCTTCATTCTAATCTGCCAAATCAGGGAATCTGTGCCGTTGAAATTTGATTTAACGGATATAAACATGCCGTTGAAATTTGATTTAACAGTTATAAATAGAAGCCTACTTTAAAAGTTATAATAACTTCAACCATTGAATTAAATTTCAACGATACAGATTCCCTGATTTGGAAAATTAGAAGAAGAGGATCCCTTTCTGGATGGAAAGTCTCTTAAACTTACAGAGTGCAGGACATTCAACTTATTTGACAGCTTTATTTGAGCACAAAAAAATCATATGTAGCACTTAAAATTTAGTTTTGTGGACTATTAGAAACGTTCTAATAACATTAAATTTTCAAAAGAAATGATCTTTAAACATCTTGATTAAAAGCGTTTTTAAAAAGAACATTTTTGAATCCCAAAAGCATTTAAAATACTTCCTGAAAAAAACACATAATTGATGCATTTTGCAAGAAGCACTTTTACTTGCTTTTTAAAGATTTACTTGCACTTTTGCTATATTAATTCTAAAAACATTTTGATAAAAAATGCTTTCAGCTATTTTAAAGCCACTTCAAACAAGCTCTTTTAAGTAGTGAAGGGAACTTGAGTGAATTTGAGCATTGCCGAGACTAAAAGCTTGCCGAGATCAAAATCTTTCACAAAAAAATTAATGCACGAGTCCAACACTCGCAGTAGGAAATCAAAACACTCAAAACAAAATAACTTAAATAGCATTGTCAAAACTTCTGTCGCATTTTTAGCATGAAACTCAAAACATGAAAAATGTTCAAATGTCTCTAAATATTCCCAATGAATGCCTTCACTCGTCATCATCGTCGTCCTCGTTAGCTGCGTCGTTGAAGGCAGTCAACCTCTCGACCAACTTCTTCTTCCTTTCATCAAAGGTAAGCTTCTTGAGATTGTACCTGTGACACAAACAGAAAATTTCATATAAATAGACACATCAAATGCATGTACATTCAAACAAAGAAACCACGCCTCGAAAAAAACACTCATAACTATGTAACAGCAATTGTTCCAACATGTACCTCTTGTGCTCCGTAGGCGGCTGCTTCTCAGTCTTCTTAGGGGTAGGATCAGCACGAATGGCAGCATGAACTTTCTTGTACAACTCCTCAATGTTATCTGCTTCAATACCTTTCTTGATATATTCGCTGAAGTGAGTCTGATATTTCTCTGGCTCATCCTCCCCCAAAGTCTAAATAACAAACAATTATAGGTTTCAGCAGGCAATATCCGTAAAACTTGAGAAACAAGTAATTAAGTTATGGTAAACAAATATCAGTGAAATTTTAACAGTGAAGTAAAAAGTGATGTGTGGCATAAGTAATCAAAACCCACATTCATGTATGCCGCAACATGGCCTCCATAGATATATTTGCGATGAACCTCAGCGTCAAGCTGTTTGCTATCCTTGGAGAAACCAGCAAACCTCTTCTCACTGTGAGGGATATCTAAACCCCCATCCAAAGCACCCTGTAACCAAATAGCAAAAATTAAATCCCTTTAGCATATTCCGAGAAAATTAAACAGAAAAAAAAATCAATCTCATTCTCAGAAAGAGCATCACATTCATAGCACGGAGAGAAATATGAAAATGAGGTACCGCCAGAGATCAGCAAACAATTTCACAAACATTACAGCATGATATGTTCAAAATTTCAAATCTAAAAAACTTGACTTCATCATAACAAAAAGGTTAAAATGGCAGCATAAACCTGCTACCTTACCTTCAAGGCACCGAATACACGATTTCCTGTGGTGGTCCTGATCAGGCCAACATCAAGAAGGGCACGGAATGGCCTTCTGCTCTCAGCTGGCTCCACAGAGTAGTCCTCACCAGTAGCCTGCAATACCAGATAAATTTTAGAAAACACCTAGAAAAAGAATTCAAAGGGAATCAAATTGAGATTGGGCATACAGATAATAACTACACACTACCTCAACATTGCCCTCATATTCGTCATCCATTTCAAGCTTCTTCAACACACGACGAGCCAAGAGAAGGCCAGTGCAGTAGGCTGATCATAAATATACTGTTATCATTCGACAAGAGGAACTAATGTATGTAAACATAATGGAGAAAGCAATAAATACAATGGCAGATATACCTGCTGCATAGTTTGTGAGACCAACTTCAAGCCCATAGTGTGGCAGCTCATGAGCATAAGCTGCAGCGAGAACGAGATCACCAGCAATGCTGGCAGATACAATTTGGGCAACAATATCCTTGTTGGTCTAACAACTAGATTAAGGTGAACATCACAAATTACGCAAGTAAAATCATGTTTTACCACCAAAAAATTTAATAAATAAAACATCCATTCTAAATTTATACTCAGTACCAAGGTAAGACAGAATCGTTAACCAACCTTAAAACATAATTTTTTTTTATCAAAACACAAATATAAAGTTAAAACTTGAAAAGCCCAAAAGTTAGCTGACAATTTTCAGGATACAAATCGCACAACAAACCGATACTTGGGTGTGTTGTACTTGTTCTTATCTTGGTTAATGAGCCTAATCCTGGCACGGTAGTCGGTCTTCCCCTCTGTGGACAACATTCAAAAAGAAATTATCGTATGCACAATAACAATTTGCGAAATGGAAAAACAATTTATCATGAAACAAATTAATACCTCTCCTTCTCTTATACTTGACTTGAAACCTCTTGAAGTAAGCCCTAGACTTTTGAGACTTGACGAACGGCTATGACAAATAATTGAACAAAATGTTTAATCATTCCTCAAAATTTAAAATACACACACACATATCAGGTCAGTGTTTCAGAAAATTATTCGACAATGCATAGAGATATATTTTAATGAGGGAAAACTTAACAGTACATACTAATCCTAATAAAAATAATCATGGAAACCATAAAAGCTCAAATGTTAGATCAATTAATTGGTAAATTGAACATAAACTGAAGCTAGCCCTAATGAAATGCATTTTAAAAAGGAACTGTTATTAGCACTCCAAAAATCTCATTCTACACTCCTCACAAGTGTATTTTTCTTTCTAATTATAGAAAGTTTGGAGTGCCAAATGAGATTTTTGGAGTGCTAAGAACAATTTCCTTTTAAAAATGTACTCTTTAGACTTTAACTAATCTTCGGAGCAGCCAAACAGAAACTATCAAGCTATTTTTTCTGGCACCGAAATTAGCAAACAGACACAGAGTATTTCCAATGGAAGCAAAAAGGACAAAGTGAGGGAGCTCATTATCGCGGAAGAACAGCAGCCGAAAGCAACAAGAAAAAGTGAGAGAGAACCGGCTAGGGTTTAACGTGTCTAATGGATTCAAGGATCCGCAGCTGGAAGTGATGTGTGGTTTGATCGACGGCTGGTTTACAGAAAATTTGTAGGGGCTTTCTATTTATTAATTAAATCAATTTAATCCGAAAAATTATACATAATTGAAACAGAAACATATATTGCCTAGTGTAAAATGAAGAAAAAAATCATACAAAAACAAAGGATACAGAGTCCAGAAGAAAATAAGAAACACTTATCCATTACTCTAATGAATGATTACTGCATTTTATTTACGAGATTAAAAAGTACATAGGCATAAATTAGTTGAGATGCAGGAAACGGAGGCGGAGGGAGGAAGCTCACCATTGTTGAAGATCAGCGGCCGATCGAAAGGAGAGCAACTGAGAGACAAAGACTCGGCTAGGGCTAGGGTTTTTGTAGTCAGAGAGTATGGAGGGGCATTGTAGTCGCTTACTCGTTGGAGTTGAGCCCTGTGGGTTGGATGGGCTACTTCGTGGCCCAAATTTACCTTATAAATGGGTTGAATTGAACCTACAGCTGGGCTTTAGGTAACGCATGCGATGACAGCGGAAATAGGGCCCATTTGAAACTTCTTAGTTGGGCTTTATTTAGATCTGAACCCTTAGCTTTTATTTTATTTTCTGTCGGTGCGAACTTTTCAACTCTGCCCATATCTTCCCTGTCTATTTTGTTATAAATTTGGGTCAATCATGAATAAAACGTTTTCGGCTATTTTTAAATCACTTTCAAACGAACTCTAAATAGATATGGGCATATAGTAAATCATCAAATTAAACTTTCATTCTAATTCCCGGAAAAAAAAAAAGCAATTAAATTCCATCAAGCAATTGGCTGAACCGAACAATTAAGGGCTCGTTTGGATGAGTTTTTAAAATGGCTAAAAGTGCATTTAGAGAAAATATTTTTGAGTTTCAAATGCACTTTAAGTGCTTTTTACAAGAAGCACTAGTTAGGTGTTTCTTCTAAGAAACACTCTTTAAGTGTTTTTTTAGAATTTACTTGCATTTTTACCAAGGATTGGTTCCAAAAACATTTTTACCAAAAGCGTATTCAGTTATTTTAAAAACACATCCAAACGAATCATAAGTTTACAAAGTTTAGTATACTGGGCCAAGTTCGCGGCAAAATATTCTCCAGACTAAGGTCTTAAACAAATCTCATCATATTCTCGCATGACAAAGAGACGTGTTTCTGATTTCCTAACACTACATATAATCTCATCGTAAAAATACTACTAACGAATGGTTACAACAGCGAAAAATAAAATATGAATGGGGAATACACAACCACAAAATCCATAAGAAAACTAATTCAAACGGCCGAGAGGCTTGCCCATTTTCCAAGTTCGTACGGATCAGCGTAGTAATACAACTTAATTTTATTGGCCAACGACAAGCTTGCAGCCACCGGTACAGCTCTGGAACCAGCATCATCCTGCTCCGTTGGGTCATCAGCAAATGCTCTAATATCTCCAAGCAGTTTAAATATAATTCTGCGGGTTTGTATCTCTTGAGGGAAATCAAAGTACATGGCAGTTCCAGACTTGGCCTCTGGCAAGCGATATTCTGCAATCGTTACGATGCTGTGCGGTTCCTGTAACAATGTCTCCGGTAAGTTATCTTAAAAACACCGTAATCGATATGGATTTACAATTGCGCTAATTGAGCCACATCGAACTACCGTCACAAAAACCTCTTCCATCCTCACCAATCGCTTAACAATAAAGCAGGTGTAGGAAGTACCTGGACAGCAGATACTTGTATATACAGAACGGCTGGAGAGATGTGTCTCTCGTCTACAAGTGTTGCTGACGTATCCCAGATGCGTGCATTTGAAAAGGGTGAATGGGTAACCAGAGGCTTTATTGCACCAAAAGCATCAAGACGAAATCCGGCAAGCAAAGGTGATGCAGGAGAAAGATATTGCTCCAAAATAATATCATTGTCCAACAGCCTCTCAGCCTCAATGGGAACCTGAAAGAACAAAATATGACTAAACGAAACTGCGTGTAATAAAAAATCAATAATGAATCAAATTTTTTGAATGAAGAAAGCATGGAAACATGATTTTTTTTTACCCTAAATCTATTCAGTGGTGGACCTCTCTCCAGCCAGCCCTTCAGATTCATCGGATCGGAGCCTTGTGATGTATCTACCATCTCTTTTTTCACCGGGCTTCCGACTACCAGTATCCTTTTGGCATGAATACAGGGATCTCTTTCAACTTTTCCTCCAAAAGAGGCACGCCGAGTTACTTCTGCAAATGGATTTTCATCAAGAGACAAGAGATTCAAGTTGTCCAAATTAAGAGATTTTGAACCAGGTCGTTGAAGGCGTAATGTTATCCAAATAATGCGGCATCGAACTGGATTCCCAAATTCAAACTTCACATGCCTAGGCACTTCATTTTCTCTAACCGACTTTTCTGGTCCATAATATTCTGAGGAAGACGTGATCTGGGACTGCAAATCCCATTTTCCCATGCATGACCTTTCTTCTTTGTGTATTTTATTGCTGGCCCAGATTTGCACCTGTGCGACAGGTGAATTAGTCAAAACAAATACAGACGAAATCAATGTATGTGCAACAAAAAGGTGCAAAATTCAACAATTTACGAACAAAAAGAAGATATACTACAAAGCAAGATTTTCTGAAGACGTTCATTTACCAAATAAAATAAAAATAAAGACGAGAGTGTATAGATGACTTACGGTGGGAGCATCAACCTCAGAATAACCACATGGACTAATAAGCAAAACAACCCCACTAACATCAGAAAGGGTGCCAAGAACAATAACGAACTCAACACTAGTGGTACTAGGAGGAGCTTTCCAGTATGAATGTCGTGATCCAGATTCAAGAGGAGCAAGCAAGGACAAGAATGGTGCTGAATCTACTCCTGTTTCAACCTAAAATGGTCACAACAATCATGTAAAATACTGAAATCCATAACCAAACAGAGATTGAAATAAGACAAAAGTTTACTGCGGGAACCCTGAAACAAGAAAGTAAAAGAAGTAAAAAAATTACCGAGTGTAAAAAGCTGGCAAATGGAAACTCAGCTAGCGATTCCACACTGCCAAGTAATTTCTGCAGAACTTTAATAGTTCTTGGTCTATCCGGAGACTGATTCCTTTCAGAAAGACAATTCCTTACCGAATATCCAATCACTTGGGTCAAGGCCTCATGGGCAGCAGAATCTGCACGGGCACTTCTCCTCTTGCTTACCAAGACCCTGACGTAGTCCAAGATCAATGCATCAAGCACAGTATCATCGCAGCATCTTTTACAAATAACACTATCCAGCACGACTGTATGATTTGTTGAGACATCAACCTGGACACCATGGCCTGATCCCCCCTGATTTACCACACCATTGTAACTCATGGCCTCCCTTGAGCCATAGCCTACCAGAAGGGCCCCTCTCCCAGCACAGCAAACTTTACAACCTTTCCTTTCACATTGGGAACATAAGAAGAGAGATGGGGAAACTCCCCCTGATGATTCCGAAAAGGAAGCACGTGTAGGTGCATTAGTTTCAGCACGCACCTCACACATGCCGCCATAACAGCGCTCACCAAAGCTAGTTATATTCCAAAAATCTATTGCAGTATCATCAGTAGTCTCAAGACCAACAGCAGATGTAATTTTGTCTTCCAAGGATGCTTGTCCAAGCAGGGCAAGGGAGTTTGCAACTCTACACAATCTTCCCATGTATTGTTCATCAAGTAAAACATTAGGGTTTAGAGTAGCAGGAACAGTTCCTATAGTTAACAAAGCTCTATCCCTTTCAGCAGCAGAAATGTCCAGCCGAAGGCGTTCAATTTCAAGTTTCATGGCTTCCATGAAGTTTATTTTTTTTTCCTGTAGAAAGTAGGATTCATCAATAGTGGTTCGACAAAAGATTCCAAAGGACATCCTCTTTATAAGGTAAACCGCATAATAGCATAGTGGTTCAAAGAAACAATAGAAGAGTTAGTACCATACCATACGTGGCCCAGCAATGGATTTCAAACAATCAATGTACTGCTGGGAACTGCTATCTGAAGGTTTTCCATCATGTGATTTATGATCAGTTTCAGCACCATGATATTCAACAATAGCTTGGTCCAAGAAATCAAGCAAGTCACCTCCGTTGTCCTCAGCATTTCCTATCACTGGTGCAGCAAAGTGTTCTGAAAGCACAACCTCTCCAGTCAATAGGTCAACCAAATTGTTGGCAGATGCACTTGGTTGCACTGGTACCATCACATTTTCATTAGATGAAGCACCGGAAAATGGATTGGTTTTTGACCCAGAGGAAAAAAGATTGTTTTCATTCTGAAGGTTTTTGGCTTGTTCGGGTAATCTTGCACCAGGGCCTTCGTTAGTAAATACACCCTTCCAAGGAAGAGAAACTCCAAGGACTTCTATCTGCAAACAAATTCACAAAAGAATTATCATCCACTTGCAGGTTCTGCAATACCCATCCTCTCTATACCATGTACCAGAAAATCCAAATGGCTTAAGCTTCAACCAAGCTAGCTTTTCAATTCAGAACCTAAATAACTAACTGAAGAGTCATAAATCAAGGACAATCACATATCAATTAATAATTACACAAGTTGCTTTTTACCTCACCAAAAGTGATAGGGCTCTTTCCAGAGACGGCAGGATAAAATGTAAGGGCAACTACACGAGTAAGGAAGTCAAGTTCTCCTTCCAGTTCTTCAAAATCATACAATAATGGAAGGGTAGATGTATCTTGAGCATGAAGACGTGAACCAGCTCCTGTTACAGCCATATCCTCTGGACTAATTGCCCCTGTTAAGGGTATCAAGAGGTTTGTTCCATTTACACAATGAGGTATCGAAGCACCCTGTCATCAGAATCCAATAAAAGATTAGAAATTATGGGAGAAATCAGAAATTATATTAACTCAACACAAGTACATTTGCAACAAATGTACGACAATACAAGAAACTAACAAAAAATACCAAAACCAAAGTCATGAACTTCTTTTGTATTCTATATATTTAAGCTTTGGCAACTAGGTCCCTTGCATTTCATGGCTTAACCTAGTTGTTAGTCTTTACATCAGATAGGAACTAAAAGGATCCTCATCTTGTTTTAGCTGGATACCTGGGACCACCAATTCTACATTGGAATAAAGTTCAAAGCAAATTAAAGTTGTAGGAGCAGTGAAAGCAAGATTACAGACCTCCAAGACAAGTTTTAGCCCATCTAAAGAGCGTCCTGTCCTTACATCAACTGTTGATGGATAAGTTGAATCATCTACACCATGGGATATTGTGAGAAGAAGCTGACAAACATGGCAAGGTTCACCTAGATAGATAAAAAGTTCGACAACATCTGCCGCCTGTGGGCAAACCTGTGTGATAAAAACTATTCCAAATAAGAGACATAAAAGGATTCTGCAGAAAAAGACTATTATGGTACAGTCAAATGTTCCACGCAATGAAAACCGAAAGAAAAAGTACCCAGACTAGATCCTTTCTCTTGAAACTCAGAAGACTGGCTCCACCATTGGAACTTGGAAACATGTTAGCAACAGGCTTAAGGAAGAAACCAGATGGTCGAGAGACGACCTGCAAGATCACAATGCTTGGATGAGAGACTTGATGCTATTGCATTTTACAAAAAAGCAAACTGCAAAAATAAAATAATCATTTACAACTTTCAAGAAAATATCCAACAATTCAATGTAGAGAAATACACAAGTGAACACCATGCAATGCAATTAACAAATAGAAATTACATGCAATCAATATATAAATCACCATGCAATGCAATTAAATTAGTAAATAAAAGTTCATACAATCAATACATCATTATATAAATCATGAAAGCCAGAATCTATGGAACTCAAAATGCAAAGGTATTAAACTATGATCAGATCTAAAACCAACAATCACAGGAAATTCCAGGGAAAGCCAACATTTTGGGAAGATACACCAGTCTGTAATCTAAATCTGATGCCAAACCCAAAATCAATAGAGCATTTCCTACAACGATCAAAACCACTGTTACATTTTACAAGTAACAAAAGGGCCTTCCAATATGCAGCTGGTGATTCCATCCATTTGTAGTTAAATGGGTTGTGCTAACTTAGAATAACTTTTAAATTAATCTACGGCAGTTAAAACCTCTTGTTGCAACTTGTTAGATGAACCTAGCACAAAAAGAAGCATAAAATAAATGAAATTATTATCACTAAAATTCATCCAGAGCAGTCCCAGAATAACATACGTTAAGAGGGTGAAAAGAAACTGATGGAAGATGCTTGAATAGTCTCATGCCAAGAAATATTTCCAGTTGCTTTTGACGAGAGCTGTCTACAACTGCATTTTTATATCTCCGCTGCAAAGTAATTTTCATATTCTGTGCTGCAGAAAATTGTTTGAATTTTCCTGCATCGTCATTGAAGATGCTAAGGATTTGGCTATGCATAGCTTTCGAACCGGTATAAAGTGTTGCATGAATATCACCCGCAAGCAGAAAAATATCAGCAAGCTGGGATACCGGTGATAAAATTGTTGACCTCTTAAATTCCTCAAATGCCATATCAAATCTCTTCCAAGGTTTATCGGGACACGGATGCGTCCATGTTGTGGTCCTAGTATTGTGATCAATATAAAAAGTTTTCCCTGTTACTGCATCAGATCTCTTCTCCCAGCCTGGTGGCAAAGGAGCAGTATAGCCACCATAATTACTCATTGACTGATAACCAAATGCCAAATCACTATCAAGTGATATACAAAGCCGCCTACACTGCTCCACGAAAACCTGGAGGGAGCCAAAATAACTTGCAGCATTTGTCCTATCCAAAGAATCAGCACAGTTGAAACGTATCACACCATTTTGACGTGATCTTAAGCAGAAGGCGCCTTCAAAGTCATCATTGTAGATAATTTCTCCTCTGCAGTCCTTAATTCTTTCCCGCAAAGGCAAAAAATCTCCTTCAGAAATGCCTACGGAAACAGTGTGTGCTTTTAGATGTTTCCATAATCCTTCAATGGTTTGCTGTTCACCTTTTAACTTTATACTGGCATGCCAGTCATAATTTATCAAGTGAATTCGAGTATAAGGAAGTTTTCTAGTTGACTTTATGTAGTTTAAAGATTCCTCAAAATGTTGAACTAAAATACGTTCTGACTTTCCTTCTTCACTCCTAAGCAAGTTGATGCATACAATTGGCACAAACGCTTTTCTATTCCGACTCCCCCCAACGGCTACATCAAAATTTCGTGCATCATACCTCTTACTCAACCTCTGGTAGTACTCCGAACTTCCCTTATAAGGATCACTATCCGAAACGTATATTTCAGCTTCTGCAGCAGTAATCTTTAACTCTGCACCCCACCAAATTGGAATTGTGCCGCGTCGCCACACGTACGTGTTAAAAGGAACAGTTTGACCAGCCCTTCTAGGGACCCATACAAGTTGCTCACACTCCACTTCATTTCCTGTCAGACGCACATTCTTCATAAGTATGAAAAGTTCACTTAAAACATAAAGTAAAAGGAGAATGTTTTTCATTTAGAATGTAAATTCGTACTCCTAAATGAGAAGAATACAAATTACAATGTGAAGCCTTCTAAGCAAAAAATAAAAATGAAAAAGAAACACCATAGGTTAATGAATTTCATAAACAAAATATCAATATGTTGTTTTTCTAAATTACTTTCTATCCTCGATATTCTGAGAAATTCCACTGGAAGTCATTGACAAAATGACACAACCATGCGTATCTTCAAATATTAAAAGTTTCAGAGTTGTAAATAACTTAATAGGTCATGTTACCTGTGCTAAAACAAGAATTCAATCCCCTAGCCAAGTACCGAGTACCAGGATGCAACCTACTACGACGAGCTATGAGAGCAACAATTCCGTCCACCTTCCCTAAGGTTCCAAAAGTTCGACACTCCGCAAAACCCTACACATTAATATCAAGTAAGAGAACAGTATGAAAGGGTTAACTTTACATCTAATCACATAATTCCTTATGCTATCTTCAGATCTTAACAACAATTTAGCTTCTTCTTTTGCTCAGTCATATTCAATGAAGGCAAAATTGAGCACCAATCATAGATAAGTTCAACAACTTGTTGCCTAATATAATAGTTATGAAATCTATGCCACTATCAGTGGTAAATAATATGTACTAAAAGGGCTGCATAAGTGCGTATAAATTTAAGTACAAGTAAAAGCAGAGTTGAACCAGTTGGCTATAATTAGCATATCATGCATAGACTTGCACAATCACCATCACTAAATCGAGGTACTAGGGTAAGAAATCAGATAGTTAGATAAGGATCAGGTGAAAGAAGATAATAGTCAGATGAGCATCAATTTGAAGATACCAAGGAAGAAGCAAAACCTGCAGAAGAGTGACACAATGCTGCGGCAACCCAATGTTTTTGAAAGGCATCGAGAACCAGGTGTTCCAAACAAATTCATCATCAGGCTCACGCAAGCACATACGGCTAGGAAACGGTCGAGTGATATCCCTTGCCTCACAAAAGTAGTGCTTCCCATTAATGTCAAGATCAGTTAATTCATTAACATTTTTTTCTTCTCCTTTCCCTTGTGGTTGTGGATTCTGAAGTTGAATCTTGATCCATTGGCTCTCAGTCACCGTATAAATGCACCCTCCACCAGGCAAATTCGGGACACTAGCAGTCAACTTGGTGGCCACGAGAAGCAAACCAATGCTGCCCAAAGCAGCATAACCTAATATTGCATGCGCATAGGTCGTACTCCTACACGACCAGTGTGATCCGTCTGTAATGTAATCCAATGCTTCCTTTTCGGATTTGAAAACATCAAATCCTGGCTTCGCATTGTAGCGAAGCACTCCAGTTGTGGGATCAACATGTATGACCTGAGTGTCGAGCCTAGAAGACAAACTCGCAATTATATATACTTCACCAGTATCCAATGTCACAACTATAACAGATGTCTCCCTTATACCACCACCTGTAACATAGTTAAAATAAAACAGAAAGCATAAGCAACCTTGCAAAGAAAGAGAACTGTATGACTCTGCGCCCCATCACAATACACACACCTCAGAGTGTGTGTACGCATAGGGCGCTGTTATTAGCACTCCAAAATAGTCATCGTCCACTCTTCCGTAACAAAAGGTCGAAAACAACTATTTATATTCATGCAACAACCGCAACAATAAGAATTCAAATGTCAATTTAACAGACAAAATTCAGTGTTAAGGTGTTTTAAGCTATCAGAATCCGATTCGAAATACAACAAACACACAGACATGAAATGAAAAGCTCGCAAGCAAAGAATGCAAACTAAGAGCATACAATCTATACACACACACATACACAACACATATAATCGAACAGAAACTAATTATCAAGCTGAAAGCGAAAGAAGTGATAGAGGTCGCATTCGAAATTGAAAAGCGGTGGATCGCATCGCATCGCATACGTTACCAGCCGATTCCATGCGATCTCTTCCGTTAATGCGCGTTGCTGGAGGAATTGGATCTGACGGAGAGAGGAATGATACTACTGAAGGCGCCGGAGAATTGGAACAGCAGGCATCGAAGGGCGTCGATTGGATGCGCTCCACTCGGCAGAACTAACCGCTTCTTCGGTCTTACAGAATTGGCATCGGAAAAAAAAATGACGTCACGTAGGCAGGCACAGAGGAAGATAACGATGACTTGTTTTCTAAGGGGTGTACCACATTTTTGTTAATAAGTTGTTTATCTATTTATTTTTGGTACTAATTTGTTCTTATTGAAAACATTTGTGTTTCCCTTTTTCCCAAAAGAACAACATTTTTTTTTTGTGTTTGTGTTCGTCTCAAAACAACAAATAGGAACGGAATACGTACATGTTTTTTTATTAACTCTTTTATTTATTTTTTTTGAGATGAGTTTATTCTCTCACTTAGAAATAATGTACTTTATTAAATAAATTTTATAATCAAAATCGTTTAATCTCTTAATTTTTATTTAAAGATCATCCTTACAAAAAAAATTATTTAAATTAAAAATTGTTTAGTCATCTAAAATATATCAAATAAATGAAACATTCTAATTTTTTTTTTCCATTAGGTTTATTTAAAAATTATTTTTAATCAAGATGATAACTTATAGCCAAATTGTGAACTTAGGTCTGAGTTTAGGCAAAAAATTGAAAACTAAAAACTAGAATAGCTATAATATGATCCCTAAAAACTCAAAACACGTTTCTTTTCGGACACGTTGGCCCTTGATAAACCCCAAATCCCCAAAAATACATAAATTACCTCTCAAATCTTAAATGTTGTAGACTTTGAACACTGAAAAACTTAACTGGCGTTTGATAACTATGTCATTGACTCATTAAGTAAGTAGATGCACACTTGAAAAGAAACTTCTCCTCAATTACATTATGACACTTGACATATCGGATTGTGTTCTCGGTATATTAAAAATCTCTCGTACATTAATATTTTGTTGGTCATTCAATAATTGATGACAAGTAAGCACGTCTTAACAATAATGAAAATTATTGATAAACCTACAGTGTATGGACCATTTTATAATAATTTTTTTTGGTTTTTTAATAACATATTATCCCTTAAGTTTTGTCAACTCACCAGTTTAGTCTTTCGTGTTTCTAAACTCATCAATTTCTTTTTTTTTTTTTTTTCAGTTTTACTCAACGAATTTCATCCTTAACGTCAAACATGGTTAAGTTTTTAGTTATTATGCAAACATGTCATGCATGTGGAGCCCACAAACCCAATGGTCTAGCACCACTTCGATAAACAAAACAAAAAATGGTAGGTAGACCAATTTTTTAGATCACATTTACAAATTATGTAATGTATCATAAATAGAAAAAAAATACGTTAATCAATATTTAAATAATAATTCAATCACTAACACTTATATTATATAATTTAAAAAGATATTATTCTTAGCATTACCCAACAGAAAAAGAAAAAAAAACATAAATTACCTCCAAAATAGAGAAAATCGCGAAATATATAAAATCCGGTAAAATCGAGTATTTTTCTGTTAAATGAAAAAAAAAATGTAAAATGCCAAAACTCGCGGGAAAGAAAACTGAATACGGGAAAGTACAGGGACGTTGCGCCAAAACCCCACAAGAATGCCAAAAACAAGTACATGTCCCCACCGAAAAACGAGAGGCAAAGAAGAAGTTATTTCATTGGACGATTTTATTCCGTCATATCATCATTATCTTATTCTTTCCTCCGACTATTCCATATAAAATCGAATACCCATTTTTCTGATGACTGTAGCAAGAAGAAGCCGCAGAAGTAATAATTTTCTTTGCAAAAACACTTCCTTTTTTATGCAATTTAACGTTAGTTTAGGGTTATTTTGGCAAAGTGTTGGTGGAATTTGATTGTGTTTGTTGCTGAATAATTGAGTTTTGGTCGGCGGGGTGGTACGGCAATGTTGCCTGTTTGCTCAGCCACCTCAAGCTGTTCCTCCCATTCTCAGGTAACATCTACATGCTCGGTAAGCAAGTTTTTTCTTTAATCCAAACACACCCTTAAGATTCGAATAGTTATGCAAAAGTGAGTTAGGTCAGTTAATTGGCCCGTTCCTGGCCTAACAGATTAGAGTAGTTTAGAATGTCGCTTTTACAGGAGAAAAAGACTTTTTACATAAATAAGTATCAATTAAAGTATGACAAGTGAATAAAATGATGGGGCTTTCGCTCTAATTGAGCTCGTGAAATGTTTTTGTATAAAACTTATAGTTCTCGGGTGTTTTTTTTCCAATTTATTTTGGGGGGGGGGGGGGAGTGGGGAGTTGATGTGGTTTGTACATATTGAAGCATGTTATGATCAGCTTGTGGTGACAGAGAATTTGAAACAGCTAATTTTGTTTGACATTATGTCATATTTGTGAAACATTTTTGGTCAAAGTTATTGTGAAATTCCGAATTTGAAATTTACATGTGTGCAAATGAATTTCCCAGATTTCCATTCATGGAGGGTTGAATGCCAGTTCCCAGTTCCAGAAGGATCTTGAAGCCAGATACATTATGGGATACAGGGGCTCTCTGGGCTTGTCAAAGGCAATGCCTTTTCAAAGAGATTTCTTTAAAGCACACGCTACAAAGTCGTTGTATTCGACAGAACAGTCCGTCTCTGTGGATTTTGTTAACAGGTGTTCCCACTCATATGAACCAGACCATCTCAAGTGCAAGTATTCAGACATGTGTAGCTCTTCTACCGGAACCATGTATGAACAGCATCCGCCGGGAAGGGTGGAACTGAAGTTTGTAGACAGCTCTAGCCTATTGGCTCCTGATGAGGGACTCGTGGACTTTACTAATCCGTCAACTGAAAATGCAAGTGTCTTACCGGCAGCTGTAGAACCTGAAAGCATATCAGCTACTGATTTAACACCGGGGAATTCCATCTCTGTACCTGACTCCCTTGACGTGGATAGTGATCGATTATCCAGTGTGAAAACTAGTATTGAGGATTTTATTGATGGGGTTAGCAAGTCTTTCAGTGCTTCAGTAGATAAGGGCGAAGATATAGTTAAAACCTCTGTAGATACAATCACTTCATCAATAACATCTGTTGTTAAAAGTGCTACAGAAGCAGTGGATAATACTGTTGGCGGATTGTTTTCAACGGTGGATCAAACGGGACAATATGGTGGTAGTAAAATGACAAAATTTTCAAGCGACTTTAAGGAAGTCACAAGTAAAGGAGCTGTTGTTGCTATTGATGTCTTGAGACGTTCAATTGTTGTGGTGGAAGATTCTCTATCAAATGGGGCTTCCTTAGCTGTTAGTTCTTACCAGTCTGCCAAGGCCTTTCTCCCTCCTGACATCAGTGATGCGCTGAATTTGTCTGAAAAGAGAGTTGCAGAGTTCTTGGGGCCTGCCAAAACTGCTTTTCAACAGGTATTAATAGTACACGTCCATTATATAGGGCTATTTGGTTGAGCTGTAAAGGAAAATGAATTGTGGTTTGCAGAGTTGTACATTATTCTAAATAATTTGTAAGGTTCAAACTGGTTCTCTGAAAGAAAAAAAAAGGCCGGTTAGTTGATTTTGGTTGGATGCTTTTTTTTCTTCCAAACCATCATCCCCACTTTGTTATAGTTTCCTGTATATTGCGTTGACAACTTATGCTGGAAAGTATACTTTCCGTTATAAGCTTACATTATATGTTCAATCATTTATATCCTCAGTTTGCCGCTTTTGTAATGACAGTTTTCTGAGTAATATTGTCAGCTGAATCTGAATCTGTTGAATGCAGGTTTATATTTCGATTGAGGGGTTGGAGGAAAATCTTGGCTTGGACCCAAATGATCCCGTCATTCCATTTGTTCTATTTCTTGGCACCTCGGCGACTTTATGGTATGGATATCCTTCTGTTCTAAATGAAGACTGCTTTTCCTTTTCCATTTGTACATAAAGGATTATAAGTATCCTGCTGTGTGAGAAATTTATATTTCTTATCAGATATGCTGCAGGGTCATTTATCGGGTGTGGACATACAGTGGTTACGCTGGAGATTTATCTCCTCAATCGACATTGGAGCTCTTGACAGGGAAAGAGAATGCTGTGCTCATTGATGTCCGACCTGAGGCAAGATATTGCTTACTTTTTGGCCTTTATATTTGGTTGCGCTGATAATATTATCAAAATTTTGCCTACGGGGGCTGAATAAACCAAGAATCATTTTAACTGCCTAAAGTAAAAAACAACGTCCAGTGTTCAAATTCATGCTCCTTTGTACGTTCTATGATAGAATAAAAGCAAATTCTTCTCACCCTCAGTTTAAAGTATGACTTTAAATACTATTGCTAAGTGTTTGCTTCTCAAATTTGCCAATGATTGGATCTGGAATTTCCATTATGAAGGTTCTGAGAGAAAGAGAGGGTATTCCTGATCTTCGACGAGCAGCTCGCTTTCGCTATGCAAGTGTGTCCCTACCTGAGGTTGGCTTACTGTTAGATTGCAATTTTTTGAAGATATGAATGACATAATCGTATTACATATTTGCTAGGGTGAAAGCAGTCATATCCTCCTCTCCATATACTTTTTGTGCTTTTGTTCTGAACTTGTTGAACAAAATTTCAGGTTGATGGCGCTGTATGGAAATTAGTGAAGAGTGGAAGGGATCTTAATGACACCTTGACTGCTGCTGTTATTAGGAACTTGAAGGTTGTTCAGGTAAGCAGTTTCAGGCTTTTATATGCCTTAAAACTATACCAAGATAAAAGTTCTTATTTGAATCTTACTAAAAGTTTACAGGAAGATCTTGGACTGGGACCTAGCAATTCTCCGTTCTTTAGCGATGGTACCATATTTGGTGACCATGGACACCTGAAAGTATCTTACACTCTCCACCTGAAGAACTTCAATCACAATTTTTTGGCCAACAAAAATATGAGAAAGGAAATTCTAAGGATAAAAATCATTCAATTTCAAGTTTTTAGCACTGCCCTGGTGACCTTAGGTATATTATCATATTTTTCCAAGGACCCAAACAGGGTTGTATGCTCCTAAAAGAACTTTCACATCCGACAGCAGGATCTTATGCCTAAAACTATTGGAAAGTACGGTGATTAGCATCTGGTTTGAGTAATGAATAATGAGTTCTATGTGGTTTTGTACTCTGTGTAGGACAGGTCCAAGGTCATAGTTATGGATGCTGATGGTACTCGTTCCAAAGGTATTGCAAGATCCTTGAGAAAGCTTGGGCTCAAGGCAAGTATATAATGCAGGATAAAGATTCATATTTTAATTAACAAAATCATTAGGACTTTTCTTATGGTAACTCGTATGTCTCGTATCTTAAGAAAACCACTCAATTCATCTAAATTTTTGGTATTTCTGGAATCGCAGAGCAATTTCGTAGATACTAACACCTTGAGATGTTTAAATTACAGAAACCGTACTTGGTTCAAGGTGGCTTTAAGTCTTGGGTGAAAAATGGTCTCCGTATTAAGGAACTCAAACCTGAGACAACATTTACCATACTCAATGAGGTATTTATCACCGTGAAGCTGTTTATTCTTGTAAATTATAATAAATACAAAAGATGATAATATGCTGGTTGGTGAACTTCTACGATTGACATCTAATTCCCTTGATAATATCTGATGCGATTGCTTCCCTTTTAACAACATTGTTGGATTGCACTGGCTGAGGTTCTCTTGTATGTAACGTGGACCCATTTTTTCTGAACTTTGTTTCAAAAATTGTATCATTTTAGGAAGCTGAGGCAATTCTGGAGGATATCAGTCCTTCTCCGGTGCAAGTTCTTGGGTCTGGTGTGGTAAGACAAATTGTCTTCATTAGTTTCTACTTTCTACTTTATATTGATCCATCTTTTGTATTATGGAAACTGGATTTGTTTTGTGTTATAAAAATGTTTAACTGCCATGCAATTTCAAGTGCATTATTTGCTAACTTATGCAACTACCTTCTGTGCAGGGATTGATTGCAGCATTGTATGCACTACTAGGTGTGTATATGTGCCTTAAATTTATCTCTATAAAGAAATTGGATTGCTTATAGGGCACATCGAAAGTGAAGTTTCATTTTAAGATTTACCAATTTTTACATTCATTTTTCCTTCCCTTCTGCCGGATTTCTTCTCCATCTCTAATTAGCATGATTCACTGTATTACAGAGTGGGAGAAGACATTACAACTGATTGGCGTTGTTGGTGTTGGTCAGGTATTATAATCTTCCCAGAATGGGTGCTTTAGTTTTTAATTCTTCCCCTTTTTCGTTGCTCATTTCTTTTATTCCACCAGACCATTTATCGGCGGGTGGCATCTTATGAGACCGCAGATGATTTTAAGAAAGATGTGAGGTAAAGCTAACTACATGAGGCCCAGTAGATTGTGTCTTCAAACAGCCAAAAACCACGTTATTTAGATTGTGCTGATTCATGTCGTTTTATTGTGGCCGCTATGTTATTTTCATTGAAGGCTCCTGCTTTCTCCTGTTAGACTGGGGGCTCAGGCACTATCATGGACTGCCGGAAAATTGGAATCAAATGGCATTGGACTGCCAACATCTCCTTCATCCTCAGATGTCAAAAACCGAGTATTGCAGGCTGCTGCAAAGCATGAATCTCAACCGTCTGATACAGAAGGCATCCAAGATCCATCTCCTGACTCAAAACTTCCAATCAAAGAGAATGCTGATCTGTCAGAAGCATAAACGTTGATGTTTTCTTGCAGTAGGCTGCACTACTTCAATAGAACCTCGCGTTCTAATTCGAAAGTCGATCTGAGCTGTATTAGCAAGCTAATGAAGGTTACTTAAGCTAATTAAGTGATAATTCTGTTAGAAGATACACTCTGAATTAAGGTTGTGCAAAATTATTAATATTATTGTTATTATTATTATTATTAATATTTTAGACTCTTCTTTCTGTGGTTCACTAAAAGTAAGTGTCGTATAAGAATCAAGGATGCTTGTTGAGCAAGGAGATTGACAGTAACCAACGTGACAATTCATAAGGCAACTTTGACAAGTTGGCTCTCTCAAGTTTACTCCGTATACAAGCCAACTCTCTAAAGACAGTAAGACCCCCTATTTTAATATACATAGGCGATGTTGACGATATCATGCGAGATCGTCCTCACACTCATGTGAGTCGAATGCGAGACATATTATAGTTAAATTTAGACGAATGTGACATCTCCTTCAATCAAATGAAATGATTACAACTACCATTAAACTTCAAATGTCAGTTGATATCATACAAGGACTTGTTTTCTTCAAAACTTGATTTTTTTCTTTCTTTTTTTGGCTTTTTAGTTAAAAATGATCATTGAAATTAGTATAACTCTTTACTTTGATCCATGAGATTTGAAATCAATAGAACTGTTTATCGAGTTTGTCCACCCTTAATCATTTTGGTCATTCCGTGATAAATCTCCGTTTAATGAGGAAGAAAATGACAAAAATATTCTTAGTTTTTATTATATCATTTTGGGCCATTCCTTTTTAGATTAAAAGTATTTTTGTCATTTGATCCTTATTTAACAGAGAGTTTTCATAGAATGATCCAAATAATTGTTGATGGACTAATTCAGGGACTACTTATATCAATTTCAAATCTCAAAGACCAAAGTCATGGTTATACCAATCTTAATTATCATTTTGAATAAAAAAAAAAAATTTGGGATTTTGGTTCAAGACAAAAAGACGAATCTCTGTTTTGTTAGCAGCAGAAAGGTTTCTAGAGATGACATGCATAGACGAAAACAGTTTCGGTCACGGCCAAGAAAATGTTGGTAATAATTTCGATGAACTGCAATTGCGGTTAAGCTTTTTTTGGATTCCGGCAGCCTCAAGAGTTAAAGTCTGTTCCCATGTGAAGGAGGATTAAAGCTCAAATAATTAAAGTGCGTTTAATTTTATATCCAATATTTTGTACTTGAATTTTTCTCTCCAGTATCGTTCAACTATAGTAACAAATAAATTTGTGAAGTGAACACGATGTCGGGCTTGTCTTCGGTAGTTCAAAGTCTAACTTTTTCGGCAATTTTTAAAATTTGATTTTTTAAAATCAATTTAATATTAATTTTTACCGTTCATTTTTTAGGATTTTTTTTTCCGTCTCTCATTTCATTCTCTTTTATTTGAATGATCATTATTAAATCACGTTAATATTTTATATTAATTTTTTTATAAAAGAAGGAAAAACAAAATAGAGAACATGAGAAAAGAGGATGGAAGATGATGAAAATAGAAAGGATTAGCCCATTTTTACGAAAAGAACTTGATTTTAATCAAAACTTGGATACGTATCCATCCGTAATTGGTGTGACCGCTGAATTCTTAAGTAGTGTTCATTTTTTATACTATTTCTGAAAAGAAATGGAATTATATCATATCTTTTGGCCCGTTTTCCAAAGATGACAAAGACGGATACCAGGTCAGACTTGCATATACGGTTGTTTGCCAGTAAAACCACCAGAGCCAACCTCCTATTTCTCTCAGCTAAGCTCCTCCTCTGTCTTTCTCTCGAGTCTTAGCCCAGAAAAATGGCGAAACCCCGATGGGATTCTGCTCTCAAATGCTTGATCATCCTCCTCAATCTCCATCTGGGCAGTGTTTTTTCAGCTCCTCCGGCCAACCCATTTGACCAGCAGAAATTGGACAGAGTTGCCGAGCTCCCAGGGCAGAGCTTCAACCTCAGCTTTGCCCACTTTTCTGGGTACGTCCCTGTCAATGAAGAAACCGGGAGAGCTCTTTTCTACTGGTTTGTCGAAGCTGCCGAGGACCCTCACTCCAAGCCCATTGTTCTCTGGCTTAATGGAGGTCCACCCTTCAATCTTCTTTTCTTTTCTTTTTTTTGCATCAAGCTCCAATTTTTTTGCATAAGGCTTCATTTTTTTAAATCTTTGTGCATATAGCTTCTCATTTTTCTTTGCGATGGTGCTGCTTTGACTTTTGTTTGCTGCTAAAATTTGGCATGTCCTTCCATTTTGTTTAATATTTGGAATACATTTCTGGGAAAAAAAATTGTTTTTTGAGGTGCCCAAAAATCTTTTGAGCGTTCGGATGAACTTGTTAGGTAGAAAGTTGATTAATTTCCTATTCATTTGCTTGTGAGTAGTTTTTTCTTGAGTTTTTGTTGCCAATTTGCTGTTTCTTACTTGGTATAGAATTTTGTTTGAATGGTTTCTGACCTCCTTAGGACCTGGATGCTCATCCATTGCGTATGGTATGGCCGAAGAAATTGGCCCGTTTCATATCGAGGCAGACGGGAAGACCCTGTATTTGAACCCTTACTCTTGGAATCAAGGTGAGAAGCTTTTCATAACTATGTTCAATTACATGAGCTAAAATGTACTGCTACGAAAAGGTATCAGCTAGACCGCTAGAGGTTTTGGGTTGTACTATCTGTGAGGAATGTTACAAATTGTGTATTTATCAGTTACGTCTATGAATGATATGTATAGGTCAGGAGTAGGGCATATTTTCAGAATGATGAAACCATTTCTTATTAGTTCTTTGCAGATACATTCTATGCAAATGCCTGATTCCTTTTACATTGTTTGCAGTTGCTAATGTTCTATTTTTCGATTCACCTGTTGGAGTTGGGTTTTCTTATTCGAACACTTCTTCTGATTTGCTATCCAATGGAGATAAAAGGACGGGTACTATCTCATGTCTACTTGTTATGCTTCAAGCGATTTATGTTGTTAGTTTATGCATGTCAGTTTATTAATTTCTGTTGTTTTGCAGCCGATGATTCTCTAACATTTCTATTGAAATGGTTTGAGCGCTTTCCCCAGTACAAGGGAAGAGACTTTTACATTACAGGAGAGAGCTACGGAGGTATATTGAACTTATGTTATTTATATTAATGTAATATAAATAATTATTGTATTTTGGTGTATTATTTATGACTTGATTGGTTCCATCTTGTGTACCAGGACATTATGTTCCTCAGCTGAGTCAAGCAATTGTAAAGTACAACTTGAAAACTAAGGAAAAAGCAGTTAATCTGAAGGGTTATATGGTATATGGACTACATGCTTTTCTAAGGAAAAGGTTTGGGATATTTTACGTTGTTCAAACACATCGAAATAACAAAGTATATTTGTTTTGCAGGTGGGAAATGCTCTAACTGATGATTACCATGATCACTTAGGCGTTTTCCAATTTATGTGGTCGGCTGGTTTGATTTCCGATCAAACTTACAAGTTGCTGAACCTTCTGTGTGACTTCCAGTCATTTATACACACCTCAAATTCATGTGATAATATTCTTGACATTGCTAATGCGGAACTTGGAAACATTGACCCTTACAGCATCTACACTCCTTCATGCCCTGCTAATGTTAGCCAGTCAAATGGGCTGCGGAAACGAAGGAATGTGAGTGCACAATAAACTTCCTAGTAAACTGCATTCGAGTTCGTCTCTTACTTTAAAGTTCTTAATGAATCAAGGATTTCCTTTCTTTCCAAAAAGAATATGCTTGCAAGATGTGTCATCATACTGATGCCGAAATGTGATTCCATTTGATAGACGGTTGGCCACATCAGTCAGAAATATGATCCTTGCACCGAGGCACACTCAGTTGTATACTTCAATCTACCTGAGGTTCAAAAGGCACTTCATGTTGATCCAGATCACGCACCATCTAAATGGGCAACATGCAGGTAATCAGTTGAAAAAAGTGCTTCATGCTTTTGATTGCATTAGAACTTTTGGTTTATAATGAGCCAGTCCTGAAGAGCATTGATGGCTCAAGACTTCAGGAGCTTTGGCTAACCCTATTTGCGTCTACTAAATATGGACTTTGATTGAATAAATTGTAATGGTTAAGAAGGTGAAGAATACATTGAAGTTTTAGTCAACCACCATCTTGCCTCCATCTGTGGGTGGTGGAGCAGAAGCTGCGTAAAAATGTCTTGCCTGCAACTGGGATATGTTATCCTAATTTGCATCTGGAATTTAAACAATGTATAAAATTTTGTTTTCCCCGCTTATATTAGGGTGGAAAGGTTTACATATTATGTAATCCCATATTTTGTTGTTTTGTAGTGATGTGGTAGGTATGACTTGGAAGGATTCTCCTAGGACAGTGCTGGACGTTTACAAGGAGCTGATACATTCAGGACTGCGTATATGGATGTTCAGGTCCCTCTCATCACCATGCTGATATAGATTCGATGCTTCTTTAAATTTTGGGGATTAGTTCCAAAAAAATATAATTAACTTCACTCAATCCTTTTGTTTTTCATGGTCGTTATATAAACAGTATGGAATAATGTGTTGATTGTAAAGGAGGCATTTTTGGCACATGGTTTGGGAATACCATTTTTGTATAGTTAACTTGCTGGTACTCATCCTACTTTTGCTGTTTTTCCATCTTTGGCAGTGGTGATAATGATGCCGTAATCCCAATTACATCTACCCGATACAGTATAGATGCTCTTAAGCTTCCAACTGTCAAACCTTGGCGTGCATGGTACGATGATGGGCAGGTAAAGAACCTCTGGGAACTATTCTCTCCCCATTAGAAACAGGATACGAATTAAAATTCTTGTTTCAAACATAGAATTATTACTTTGAAACTACATATTACACCTAGAATAGTTTTTATCCTTCAAAAACAACATGATGTAATACAGTTACCCCTCGTTAATTAACAGGTTGGAGGATGGACACAAGAATATGCCGGGCTGACATTTGTGTCGGTGAGGGGAGCAGGCCATGAAGTTCCTCTGCACAAACCCAAGCAAGCTCTCACACTCATCAAATCCTTCTTGTCAGGATCTTCAATGCCAGCGTCCGAACAACTTATCATGCCAGCATCCGAACAGCTTATCAGCGACTCGTGAAGGTTTCATTTCGCACTTGGTGCTGAATGAGCAGGAAGAATTCATCTACTGTAAGGCTTGGTTACTCATGTCTCCTTTCAAGACGTCGTTGTAAACTAAAAAAAAAGACGGGAAAAAACTGGTGTGACCGTCAACGTAGAAGTTGGAACAGGCTGTGCCCTTCAATAATCGTAGTGCAAACTGCTATGCAAACGCAAACTTGCCATTTGTATCCTTAAGATTGTCACCCCTCGATCCCTTTCTTTTTTCTAGTAGCCTTGTTAAAATATTTTAATCTGGCATTGGCTAAAAGGATGCCTTTCAAATTTGAATTTTCATTTCGGTAGTTTAGATTTTAGAAAGTCGCTGGAAAAATTTATTTTAATTTGATGTTGGTTGGATGCACAAGTGTCATTTTGCATATGGTTCAATGTTCTATTTAGGTTTATAGTTTTCATGCATTCAGGTTCAAAACTTCCTGTTCTTCAAATTAATGTAATAGCTTTGTGTTCTCTGTCTCGAGAAAATTTTAGTGTGCTGGTAACATGGTCTTGGTACATCAAGTACGTAATATAAATGATTAAATCACTGAAGAAAAAAAATTAACCGCTTATATTACACGATTTATATCAAGCACATTGAAATATTTCTTCTTTCCGTTTCCTTCAATTCAGTTCTCATCTCAATTATGTTATTAATCACTTATATTACGACACTCAGTATATTGATTCATATCCCGCACACTGAAAAATTTCTCCACCCCTCCCCCTTAGTTCGGTTCTCATCTCAATGCTGTTTAATGTTCAAAAACGTTCATCCCTAAGGTCACTTTTTAAAGATCAATTTTGTTAGATGACAAACGACTTTAAGCTGATAATGTGGCTTCTACCCTTAAATTACCAAAAAGGTAAGGGACTGATTGGCAAATAGTTTCAGAACAAGTTAGCTTCTCACGTGCGGGGCCTTATCACGTGTAAGTAAAATATCAAGCAAGCACACCAACCGAACGAACCACACAGGGCGGAAGAAGAAGATGATGCCCAGATGCTCTGTTCAATCGACCGACGCTCAGCTCTTCCAGAGCATAAATGGCCTCCAACAGCTTGCCGAAACGCACCGTTTCAAGGTTCGCTTTGCTATCCATTTTCGCTTTCCTTTCACCTGATTATTCGTTTTCTTTAAATTACAAATTCAGATTTTGCCTGAAATCTCCTCTCCTAGCTTAATCCCAGTTTTATGCATAATTAAGCACAACAAAAAAAATAAATAAAAGGCTTTTGGGTTGGCTATATGAATCCTAGAGAGCTATTGTGCTCGGTTTTGTGTCACGTCTTTCGTTTGTTCCAAGTACTCTTAAGTCTTTTCTTAGAGTCTCTTCCAAAGTCTTTCTAGGTTTCCTCTGCTCATTCGATCCTGAATTCCGTAATTAAGCACAAATAGAACTTTTTACAAATCTTGGATTAAAAAAAAAAGAACTTATTCAGTAAATGGAAGCTAAATAATTAATAAAACACGTCCTGCCATTGTCCCTTCGATAAAGAAGATCTCTGAAAATTCATTCACTTTGGAGACCGTTGAGCTATTCATATGTGTTGTCGACGATGGTTATGTTAACAAGTGACATCCTCAGATTGAATCGTCAATTTGTTTGATACATATGGATGATTGAACGGTCTCTGGATCAAATAACGGTTTCTAGAGATTGATCTTTAGATGACGATGAAGGGAATGAACAGTTTGTATGATAAAACTATGCCATGTCACCATTGGAGGAGGAGTGGTTTCTTGCATGTAAGCAAAGCAATGCCAATAGTGAAAGGTTCTAGTTTTGATCGAAAGATTTATTAGAAGTTCTATATGTGCGTATTTTCGTTGATTTAGTGAGCTTGAAGTGATTTCATAAGCTTTCCAAAACTTCAACTTACAATATAAATTATGTGTTTGGTGAAGTGTGTGCAGGCCTGGTTCTTGGATCAGTTTGGAGTTCTCCATGATGGGAAGCAACCTTACCCTGGTGCAATTTCAACATGTATGTTTTCATCTGTTTGTTTTGGCATTTGGGTAAGCTTCTGTTTTAGTTGGTAGTGCAACAAGTCGTTCTAGTCTCGATTAAGCAATGAGGCAGCGGTGATTTGTTTGAACTTGTTCTTGTTTAATAGTGAAGAAGCTAGCAAGCAGTGGTGCAAAGATGGTTATTATAAGTAATTCATCAAGACGCTCGTCTACAACCATGGATAAATTGAAAAGCCTCGGGTTCGATCCTTCTCTTTTTGTAGGAGCCATCACTAGCGGGGAACTGACACATCAAAACTTACTAAGGTTGACCACCAAACCATGTATTCTTTGAACAATATCAATACTATATGAGGGCTCGCATGTAGGTTTCCAACAATATGATAACATTATGGCTCATTTGCATTGGTATTACGACGAACTGTTTAATTTCTGCAACCATCCACATTGTAACTTCTCCTGTATGTTGTCATGTAAAAGGAGAGATGATGCTTGGTTCGCTGCACTGGGAAAATCTTGTATTCATATGACTTGGAGTGCTCGTGGTACCGTATCTCTTGAGGTACAGCCATTGTTAACTCTGGAGGCCATTTTTCTCCCTTCCTCTAGTGTATCACACTTTCTTGAAGGAGCCTTTGGGGGCTTTCTTTCTCCCCCGCCTCCTTCAGGCGTCCGTTAAGATACTATTTGAATTTTATGGCATAGTGGCTTTACTTTTCAGTAAGACAGGAATCTCATCATTTACTGTCACTGATTTTAAGAAAAATATCCTTTACAGGCCAAATATGATTTGTAAAAGATTCAAGATTGAATTTTTTTATTTTTTATTTTTTAATCCACACGCATTAAAATTTCCCCAGATTCGCTTAACAGAAAAATCTAGCTATGGAAATCATGAAATTGAAAACCTAGTCATATGATCTTACTATTACTTTATCAATCTCTTGTAGGGATTGGGATTACAAGTTGTGGAGAATGTTCAAGACGCCGAATTTATTTTGGCCCATGGCTCTGAAGCCTTGGGGAGTCCTTCTGGTGATGCGATTCCAATGAAACTTGAGGAACTTGAAAGTATATTGGAACAATGTGCTGCTAAACACATCCCTATGGTGGTAGCAAATCCAGATTTTGTGACTGTTGAGGCTAGAGCTTTGCGTGTAATGCCTGGTAATGCTATTTATTTGGCTGAATACAATACCCATGTATATGATGGATATTTTTAGCTGTGTTGATTGTTTGCTTATGTGTGCCTCGTGAATTTTCTATTAGGGACTTTGGCTTCCAAGTATGAAAAGCTCGGGGGTGAAGTGAAATGGATGGGCAAGCCTGATAAGGTAATTTAACGACATTGTTCTGGTTACCATTGATACTGACTTTTCCCTTAATATATATTGCTTTTGCACTCTACTGTCTTTCTTTCTCTTGGTTGCATCCAAGCACATAAATGTGGTCAAGATATTGAGCTCGCGATCTGACCCTTGTATGAGTTTTACATATTTGGTGTTCCCTAACATAAATCTTTTGCTCCACTCTTGTGCAACTTCTTTAATTGTTTGACTGTCAAATAGTTTAGCGAGGTTTTAGATTTGTGACTTTTTATTCAGTAAAGCGACTTGAAATGCTTTTTAATGCTACGTGCATTCTTCTCACATTGTTCCTTGATTTGGCAAATGGATATGTAAACCTTATCTCAAATACGATATTGTGAATTGTTTCCCAGTTATTTTGTTTCATAGATTTCTCCGTTCTCTTTGCTTTCCTTTCTGACAAGCTTAATTATACGTTTTTACACAGATCATCTACAAATCAGCTATGGACTTAGCTGGTGTAGAGCCTGCTGAATCTATCGCAGTTGGCGATTCTCTTCACCACGACATCAAGGGTGCAAATGCAGCTGCAATCCAATCAGTTTTTGTCACCTGTGGGATCCATGGAAATGAACTTGGACTCAATAGTTTCGCGGACGTTGCAGATTTATCTTCCGTGCAAGCTCTTGCTTCCAAATACGATGCATACCCGTCGTACGTGTTACCTGCATTCACATGGTAGAACTAGAATCCCATTGTAAACATTAATTAACACTAGTTTCGTATCACATTTACGATTTTTTCACAGATGGATCATCCGTACTTGCGTTTATCGATGTTTGAGACCTTGAACCATTTGAGTTTTTGACCTGTTTTGGATGAGTGAAGATCAAGGATTTAGATTCATACACTGATTCTTACAAGAAAGTAGCTAGTTATTTGACGTGACGTAAATCTTTTCGATAACTTGTTTTTATTAATTCGGACGTTAATGCATACTCCTTGTGTTGGTGCTGCCATATTTATAGACAGACGTATCAAGGATGTTAACAGGGGTGAGTTTGGTTTCGATCGGTTCGGGTTTTTGTTGGCCGAAACTGAAAACCAAACCAAAGTTTATGTGCGGTTTATATTCATGTTGGTGTACAAAGTTTGCTCAAAGTTTTAGGAATGCAAGTACAAGTTTCAGGAATCAAATCAACGAATAAAAACACTACACAGATTGGAAGGAATCCGTATCCTCTGACTGTAAGTAACTGTAACGTTGAGGAATAAAAAGCTTTTTTGTCTTCATCAGACGATATGTTTATTACAAAATATGTTAAATTAGGAAACTAACGAGGTTTGAATTTACGCTGTGATGTAAGAATATCACTTCTCTCCACCATGGTGGTAGAGGGTCACTTGCGAATAAAAAGCTTTTTAACCTTTCCAAATCTAGGCCAGTTTAATGATAAATTGGAGGAGGTTAATTTATTTGTCAGTTCATCTTTTTAAGAATTAGAAAGAATCAGAGGCGCATTTCAATCTTCCCTAACTACTATTGTTTGATTCACAAGCACAAAGAGTCAAACGTAAAACGTGTCGTGTGGAATACAAATATGAAATTCGTCCCCAATCACTTGTTCTAATTATTCTCTAGTGGTCTCATTCTCATTAAAAAAAAAAAAAAAAAAACTAACTAAGAGTCCAAAAAAACTTTGGTTTTAATGAAAAATGACAAATGAAAGTATAGTGAATAATACTAAAAAAAAAGTAAAAATGAACCGTAACAGAAGTGTTTCGTTAAAACTCTCTAAAAAAAAATTATAATCACACCCGTTTGATTTTAATATAAAAGTCGGTGGTCGACATGTGTTTGCTGTATTTTCTTCTTTACTGTTGAATTTTTTAATTTTTTAATTTATTTGGTAAAACCCAACAGTTTATGACCGCAATCAATTCCCTTGAATTATGAGATCAGAATTTCCTAAGAATTGTAAGATCTATTTCTATAGGCCGTCAGATTGATCTGACGGTAAATATAATATCTAAAATAATATCAGTGTAAACGTTTCTCGTTCTTTCACAATCTTCCCTTCCCGTCTCGCCACCACGCCCACCACCGAACCAACCTCCCCCTCCAAGGCTGCACTCACTCGTCGCACCCCGCAGACTGGTTTTCTGTCGTGTGACTTGAGTTTCATCTCCTTCTCTCCTCACCTCAATCGTCCACTCTCCATCTCCCAGGTATGCAACTTCTGCAACATCTCTCTCTCTAAATTATCAATTTTGTGCAACCCATGGCCGACCCAGGTTGTGATCAAGCTCGATTGGTTACTGGGTCGGACCAACATGGTCGCTAAGCCTAACCCATCTTCTAATTTTTGATAAATTCAATACCTTTACCTTGATTTAGCAAACACCAGACTTTTTGTTATGCTAATTACATGTTCTATAATTCTCAGCATATAAGAATAATGAGATACTTCACATCGATATCAAAGAGCCTGAGTAGTAAGAAATTCGTTTTCTTTTCTCTTGTTGTGGGGTGGAACTTAAAAAGATGAGAATTTCTGTTTAGGCAGTGAGAGTTCATGTGGTGATGTGGATGCTACTCCTTATTCCAAAATATTGAACGAATTTGGTACGTGACGAAATTTTCGACAAGTATTGTGTTAAAAGACTATGCCATGATTCTGAGGTATTACTAGCGGGATTGTGTTATCGCTAGATAAGCAGGGACCGAGAATTTCTTAGGCATATGGACTTTGGTCATTTATTGGATTTAGATGTTTTATCTTTATATTACAGCTTCTCAGTTAAAACGGCATTCGACTGAGGATTTAGAATCCAATTTCCTTATGAGTGGTGCAAAGTGGTTGTGCTTCATGTTGTGGTAACCTCGGGCGTGTAATTGACTTGATCTTTCATTGCCCAGACGTGTTACGTTTGATGTTTGAATTTTGAGGGTTCAATATTTAAGAGCCATTTGGTTTTGAAGGGGCATCACATAGAGGCCCTAGTTAACATTTTCACGAACGTGTTCGAGTATATAAATATACACTCATCTTGTTGTAGCTAAAACAGAATGGAATTTGAGATCTCATTGATTTTGCAGGAGCAAAAGGTGAAAAGAAGGCTGAAGGGGCAATAAAATGGTGGTTACCAATTCTAATTCCCAGAACAGGGAGATTGTGGTCAGGAAGAGGATTGCAAGCATGTAACTCTCTCTCTCTTTCTCCCTCCCTCCCTCTCTATGTGTGTATGTGTCTTTGTGCACACATTCAAATTTTGGTTGTTACCTTGGAAGTCATAGAAAATAAGTAGTTGAAAATTTGAAGTTAGTGTTATGTTAAGAAGTGCTTCAAGTTTAAGTAGGAATCCTGGACTTATTAAGTAAATCAAACACTTCTTCAAGGAGAAAAATCTGTAATGCGGCTGTATATTTTGTATGAATGAGTAAAACTTATGGGACTGAACTGAATTTAAAAGGCATTCAAGCTTATGGATTTTGATATTATGGAATCTTTTGATGTATTAAGTATTGGAACTGATTGAAGCACTGTAGTATTTGCTATTAGCCAATACATGCTTAACAATTCTATTATGCATCTTTGACGGAGATGATTCACTGTGTAGATTCAATAAACGAGAAGAGGATTTTTCTTCCTTGAGAGAATACAATGATTACTTGGAGGAAGTGGAGGACATGAGTAAGTTTTTCAGCTTAACTGTTGCTTATACGGTTATATCGTGATGAAAAGTTTGGCTGACAAAGGGAAAAATCCTTTTGTAGCATTTGACTTGATCGAAGGAATAGATGTTCCTGCTATTGAATCGAAAATTGCCAAGTACCAGGAAGAAAATGCCGAACAAATAATGATTAACAGAGCTCGTAAGGTACTTCAAAATAAGATCACCATGTTTTTATCCCTTTCCTTTTTTGTTCCTAACCTTCTGATTTTGTATAATGAAAAAAGAGGAAAAGGGGATGCGGGCAAAGTGGCAATATTGAACTCTTAAATATTTTCCGCTAAGTTTATGCCATGGTTCTAATGCTGGTGTTTTCGATCGAATAGGCTGAAGAGCTTGCTGCAGCTCTCGCAGCAAGCAAGGGACATCCTGTACAAAATGAAACTGATGCGGTAAGAGTGGGATTGTTACGTGTATCCATTCTCTTTTGTTTTCTTTATATGACCTTGCACATTTTAAATGTTGAAATCCTTCAAAGAGATTTTGTTAACTGATATGATGTGTCTAATGATAGGGTCTGAGCCAAGGCTCACAAGCAGGATTTGGTGCTGGTACACAGGGCCAGTATGCTCCTACAGTTTCAGGGCAACCACGTCCAACCGGCGGCATGGGTCCACAACCACTACCACTTGGAGGAGGGGGGCATGATCTGCACGGATACGCTGTTGACGATGAAGAAATGGTGAAGCTGCGAGCAGAGAGGGGTGGTCGGGCAGGAGGGTGGAGTGGAGAGATAAGCAGGAAGAGGGCACTTGAAGAAGCCTTTGGTAGCATTTGGATTTGTTAGGATCATAATTTTTCTTCCAAGTCTGTAATTGTAAGAGCAGAAACATGCCTTCTTTTTATGGAAAAAGAGAAGGCAGAATTATGTACGAGTGCCAATTATTTATTAGAAATATGCCTTCTTTTTATGCAACAACCGTCCTCTTACATTTGAATTTGAATGTTTTTGTTGGTATCTTTCGCCAGACGGGTAAGATGGTACAAAGTAGTATACTCTTGCTCGACGTACCTGGACGAGTTCAGTATCAACTTATTATAGCTAGTTCATTGTGGTTTAAGTTATTTTTTATAAGATTTTTTTAGCTAAAATGGTTTTTGAGATTTGCATAACTTCTTACTTTGATCCTTAAGATTTGAAATCAGTATAAGTGGTCTCCGAGATTGTTTATCATCAATCATTTTAGTCATTTCGTGAAAAATTATGTTAAATAAAAATTAAAATGACAAAAATACCTTCAATTTAAAATAATAGGCCAAAATGATTTGACAAAAAATTAATGGTATTTTTGTCGTTTTATTCTTATTTAATGGAGATTAGACAAAAAATTGAGGGTCTTTTTGTCGTTTTATTTTTATTTAATGGAGATTTTTCATGTAATGATCAAGATGATTGATAATAGACAATCTCAAATACCACTTCTATTAATTTTAAATATCAGATACCAAAATGAGGAGTTATACAAATCTCGAAAACCATTTTAGTTAAAAAGTCTTTTTATAATCAAAGTAAATATATCGATGTATTAAAAAAAGTTGGGGGAGAAAAATAGAACTAAAAATGGAAAGGAGAAAAGTCGGTCCATGCAAATGCAATAACCAATAAGAACAGGGGCAGTACCGTTATAAAAATAAAATAAAATAAATGCATAAAATCCTGAAAGGCGCTAACTTTCCTCCACAGCTTCAAACTCCGTTATCTCCAACTCCCAAATTCAAAGTTCTGTTCATCAGAAATTACACTTTCATTTTGCAGATTCCAGAACAAGTTGATGATAAAGTTGTGTTCTTTTCCCCCTATTTGTTTCCGGTGAGTAATTCATGTATTGAATCGGCTTATATATATGATGACCTCACTGAGATTTTCAATCTCCTTGGAAACGTTTGATTCTTCAAACAAGTTAAATTCTTCTTTTTGCTACAGTCATGTAAATGTTAGCAGAGCTTGTGTAGTTAATGCTCTGAATTGGGGAAATCGGATTAAGGTTTCTGGGCTCCCTTTCGAATTGTCGGGCACCTCGGAACTGAACCAGATGAGTGAGGAAACCAATTTGAGCTTGGTTGAGGGAAACCCGGAGTTTCGACACGAAAGTGAGAAGGGGTCTGGGGGGCCAAAGAAAGAGAGTAGGAGAGAAAAGGGTTTGAAGTTAAGTCCAAGAAAGAGTAGGTGGGTGAGGGAATTGGAGAATTTGTTTGTGAATGGTGGTGAATTTGATGTTGATTATTCTGTTATTAGCTCTCACTTGAGCTTGGAGCATTGTAACGATATTTTGAGACGGCTAGAGAGGTGTAGTGATGTCAAAGCTCTTAGATTCTTCGAGTGGATGAGAAGCAACGGGAAATTAGAGCGCAACGTGAGCGCTTTTAATTCAGTTTTAAGAGTGATGGGTAGGAGAGAAGATTGGGATGCAGCTGAAAAATTGGTTCAGGAATTGCTTGCTGGTTTGGGAGGTGAGCTGAATTATCAGGTTTTCAACACCCTTATTTATGCGTGTTGTAAGTTGGGGCGCGCTGAGTTGGGAGCCAAGTGGTTTCGAATGATGCTGGATCACAGGATCCAGCCGAACATTGCAACTTTTGGTATGCTAATGGGACTTTACCAGAAGGGTTGGAATGTTGAGGAGGCGGAGTTTACTTTTTCTCAAATGAGGAACTGTGGAATTGTATGTCAATCAGCGTACTCAGCGATGATCACAATTTACACCCGCATAAACTTGTATGACAAAGCGGAAGAGGTCATTGGCTTGATGAGAGAAGATAGAGTGAGATTGAATTTGGATAATTGGTTGGTAATGATTAATGCCTATTGTCAGCAGGGTAAAGTAGATGATGCTGAAGTAGTACTGGTCTCCATGCAAGAAGCGGGGTTTTCTCCAAACATCATTGCATACAATACTTTGATAACTGGATATGGGAAGGCGTCTAAGATGGATGCTGCTCATCACCTATTTCTGGGCATAAAGAATGCCGGATTAGAGCCTGATGAAACAACTTACCGTTCTATGATTGAAGGTTGGGGTCGAGCTGACAAGTATCAGGAAGCAGAATGGTACTACAAAGAGCTGAAGCGGTTGGGGTACAAGCCTAATTCGTCTAACCTGTACACACTAATAAACTTGCAAGCCAAGCATGAGGATGAAGAGGGGGCAATCAGGACTCTTGACGATATGCTGACAATGGGGTGCCAATATTCCTCGATTCTTGGTACTCTTCTGCAAGCATACGAGAAGGTAGGAAGGGTAGATAAAGTGCCTCGCCTTTTGAGAGGTTCTTTCTATCAACACATTCTTGTCAGCCAGACTTCTTGTTCCATTCTTGTCATGGCTTATGTGAAACACTGCTTGGTGGATGATACTATGAAAGTGTTGAGGGAAAAACTGTGGAAGGACCCGCCTTTTGAAGATAACTTGTATCATTTGTTAATTTGCTCATGTAAAGAGTTGGGTCGTCTTGAAGATGCTGTTAAAATATACAAGCAAATGCCGAGACATTTTAACAAGCCAAACATGCACATCATGTGCACAATGATTGACATCTATAGCATCATGAGCCTATTCACAGAAGCGGAAAAAACTTACGTGGAGTTAAAATCTTCTGGAAACGTATTGGACCTGATTGCCTATAGCATTGCTGTGAGAATGTATGTAAAAGCTGGTTCTCTGGAAGATGCTTGCTCTGTTCTAGAGGCAATGGAAGAACAGGAGGGAATTGTTCCAGACATTTACATGTTCCGTGATATGCTCCGGATTTATCAACGATGTGGCAGGCTTGATAAGTTGAAAGACCTGTACTATAAACTCTTGAAGAGTGGAGTGACTTGGGATCGGGAAATGTACAACTGTGTCATAAACTGCTGTTCTCATGCTTTGCCAGTCGATGAGATCTCAGAGATCTTTGATGAGATGCTTCAATGTGGTTTTGTTCCTAATACCATAACCTTCAATGTCATGCTTGATGTATACGGGAAAGCAAGGCTTCTGAAGAAAGCTAGGGAGTTGTTCAGGATGGCCCAAAAGTGGGGTTTGGTTGACATGATCTCATACAATACTATTATAGCTGCTTACGGGCGAAATAAAGATTTCAGAAGCATGTCTTCAACATTTCAAGAGATGCAGTTCAAGGGCTTTTCGGTTTCCCTGGAAGCCTACAATTCCATGTTGGATGCTTATGGGAAAGAAAGCCAAATGGAAAGATTTAGAAGCATTTTGCAGAGAATGAAGAAAACAAGCTGTGCTTCTGACCATTACACGTACAACATTATGATCAATATATATGGAGAGCAAGGATGGATTGATGAAGTTGCTGGTGTGCTGACTGAGTTGAAAGAATGCGGACTTGGACCTGATCTGTGCAGCTATAACACGTTGATTAAGGCGTACGGAATTGCAGGAATGGTCGAAGATGCTGTCCACTTGGTCAAGGAAATGAGAGAAAATGGTGTAGAGCCTGATAAGATAACCTATGTCAATCTTATCGCTGCGCTGCAAAGAAACGATGAATATTTGGAGGCTGTAAAATGGTCCCTGTGGATGAAGCAGATGGGGTTGTAAAGTTTACAATGCTGATGTAAATAATCTACGGCGTTTTTTGAGCCTCTCAACACCTGATTAAGATCTTGCTCATAAATAAATAAAACCTGCTTTCGTTGATGCGATATTTCTTCAGCACTTACTAGTGTGGTTTTAAGGGGTAGCAAATCTTTCATTTTGTCTCCTTAGGGTTCTGGCCGAAACTCAAATGTGATGTGAATGGTCCTCTCTCGGAGGCCTGCTCTGTGTATGCAGAACAATTTTTGCTTAACAACGGTCAAGTATAGCTACCACCGGTGCTGGAGAAACTTATGCTTGTACTGAGAGTAAATTCAAAGTGACGCACAAAATTCAACCCCAAACACCAGCGATAATTCTACATTGAACAGAACTATTCATAAATTTCCTTCATTTCTTTACAGTTTCTTGCTCACAAATTTGCAAGTTTCCATTGACGAGTGTACATGTATCTTGTATGTTTAAAGAATGATCTTTTCTCCTCCAACTCTCATACAATACAACATATGTTATATGTCGGAATACATTGAAAAGAATGACCTCCACTAAGTTAGCTGCCGCTTCGTATCTACTTCTCTTGCCTCAAAAAAATATTCTACGCTCTAGAAATTTTATACGACCTTGAATTTCTGTAGAAGAATCTCCCCTTCTGTACATGGGTCAGCTCCAACATGGACCGGATCTTGAAGAGTGATCAATACCCATGAGAATCGTAGACTCGCTGATCATGGGAAATCAAACTTTGTCCTTTCGGCTTTCACAAAAGCAACCTTAGGTTTCTGTTTCACACTTCACGTTTAAGTGCTTACCCGAAAGAATTCTTAAAATAGCTTCTCGGTCATTCCGGGAGTGGCATATGATACGTGTGGCAATGCTGTTTAAACATCGTTATCAATGCTTGCTGCTCATGTACCGAGTTTCAGTTGAAAAAGTACGGAGATTCTAGAATGTATTTTAGCACATAGGCCAGCGTCCCTGCAGGCAAGAGCGGTCATCATCATGCGTGAACCGTCGAGTGAACAAAATTTGGAGGAAATGCAGTCCTTTGTTTTCTACCGTCTATCTAGAATCGACAAAATGTTAACTCTACAATAATTTATGAAAGAGTACGGAAAGAGAACATTAAGTAAGCTTACTGAGTTACTCTCCCGCTGCAAGGCTAAAACCTGAAGGGATGTTCTTATCTGCAACCCCAAGGAGAGAAAAGTTACTAAATTATCACTACAACATTAAAACTATGTAAGTGACATCTGCCCCTTTTAATCCAGGACATCGGACAAAAAGAAAAGATGTCGGACTTCAGGAAGGGCAGAAAACCTACTCTATAAAGTCTAAGGTATCGTAACAGAGCCAAAACTAGATACAAGGAAGAACAGAACATGGAACGAAGAAATGATACATGAACACAATTGTAGATGCAATCACGCAACCTATCTTGAAATTCTGTACTAAACAATTTCTGTGACGGAATTCTTCCAAATACCGGTTTGCCAGTTGATGTAAAATTAGTATTTGGCTAAGCTGTCAAACTTACAAGATGTCATTCATTTTTACAGTAGGGTTGCACAACAGGAAGACCTAGAGGAGTAGTCCAACGCACAGGTTAATTTTCTGAAGCAATTACCTGCAAAAGTTTGTAAACACAACTTAATTGATCTACCAGGCCTATCATTTAGCGTCCAGAACATGACCAAGAATAAAAAAAATCACCACACCTTGGCACAATCACCGAGCCAGCCCATTATACCACGCGCAGCTTGGAATATCTCTCCAAGGGCAGCCATAGTAACCTATGGAAAAAATGAAAACTTAGAAAGTACGATCTAGATGTAGCAGTTAACGTTTTTGTTTTTATTTTTTTATTTATAAGAAAGCAAGGTATGTTTTTCTTTAGAAACTAAACTGGCTAATGTTTAAGAATAACATGAGGTAACATCTATAAATCTAGCATACATATTAAATTGGTTAACCATGCAATGCATTTACATGTTAATTTTCAATTATTATCCAAATAATGAAATTCAAGAAACGTCTGCGGGTAAATCTTGATCAACAAATATTTGGTCACGGAACACAAAGGTGGCTATTTGCTTACTTTAGCAGCGTAGCAAGCTGCAGTGAACAGTAGTCTATCATCCGTAATAAGACCCTTCTCCTCTAATCTTCATTTGTTCGCGTACCCCAACGTACGTAACTCCATACACTGAAGTCATGACAGCCTGTTTTACCAATTTCCAGTCAATCTAGAAGCTTCCAAAACAATAGATTGTTAATTCATAAATATGCATACAGACTCTTGTATCTATAAGCACTAGATGCATTCCTGCATGCATAATTACATAACTGAAGAAATTCACATTAAATAAGTAGAAAAACTCATTTAGACAGTATATTACAACTTTGAACTCGAGAAGAAGAAAGGGAGATCAACCTGATTAACTAAGACTCAGGCTAATAAAGCATTTGGGCTTGTAGTCGGGTCCTTACTGCTCTCTTTCCATAATCTCATGTACCGTGACAACATATAGATATAGACGATAAGCATTGGTCATGTCACCTCTTCATCTAATATTTCTTCACCTCATGGCACCATTCTCTTGTACTTTTATCCTTGTGGAAAGTCTAAAGGGAAGCAAAACCTATTGAGTAAAATATGGAAAATCTAATATACGGTATATACCTTGCAGCAATTTCTGAGTAAACATCAGCAGGTTTCTCTCCAGCAACTAAGTTGACTGCAGCTGCTTCCAACTGAGAGCATCACAGCAAATCAAATCAATCAACAAAGCAAAACTTTTACATAAAAATAAGAAAATAAGCTCCTATATTATATATAACAGAACATTGAATATTTTGACAGAAGAACAAATAAAAAATGAGAAAAATATGAGAACATTGCATGTAAAGAGCAAAACACATAATTTCTAGATGACTAAACTTCCTTTACTACAAAATTTACAAAAAGTTTAAATAAGCAAAACACATAATGTAGTACAATAAAATTAGAGTGCAGTAACATGAAGATGTAAACAGAAAACTCATATCAATGGGGATTAAGCCAACTTACACTATCTCTTCCCAAGGCTGCATAGTGCTGTAAGCCATTGCATGAACCATCCTAGAAAATTGAAAGGTCATCAATGAAATATAAATGGAAAAATTTAAAAAAAAAAAAACTTTATCATTTGACCCGCACAAATAAGTTTAAAAATTCTTATAATTTGCATCAACTTTTGAAAATAAATGGGTTTGAGTATTTATATAATCCTAAACAAACTTGCACAAACTGCAGTATCTCATTTTTCTACCTGAGGGCTAAGAAAGCAATTTACCTGATGGATGGGCAAATGAGAAATGACAGTATGTAGTGATAGGCTATTTAATGCTTCTGACAGACTGATACAAGCCGCTAGGCACTGTAAAGGATCTTCAGCTGTTAACCACCATCAGTCTCCATTTACAGGGTTTGTTGCTGAATCAAATATATCATCAATGTGATGATCAACAAATGCTTCGCGCTCCTCATATGAAACCTTTTCAACACCACCTGCATGCAGGTTTGCTAAATGAATCTTCAGCCAACGTAAACCAGACTTCCCTAATGGTCGTCCTTCAGCAAATTCAAGGATTCCTCAACAGAGATCAGAACTCAAATGATTTAAATGTGGATGCATTGGGTAAGCTCGGCCTCGAAAATCAAAATTGTGAGGATAATAAAAGCCTTCCTCATCCTTCATCTTGCAAGCAACCTATTTCAGAATTGTTTGCTCAATATTATATGTGTACGAGAAAGTATATGTTGAAGGACTAGAATAGATCCATGGTTTGCCTCTATGCACAGGGAAAGCTCAGTTAACTGATGTTCCATTACAGATTATAACTACTATTGGTTGTACCCAGTATTCTCAATCAGAAAGGGGCAGTGACAGGAATGATGGTGCATCTCACCATGTACTAACCAGATAACTGAGCAAAGGCTCTGGTCCTGACCTATTAATATTATGCAAGGGAAACGTAGAATGGAACTCTAACTTCATGTACCTCGAATACTTTCAGCATCTGCTTTCCAGAAATATTCCTCATTGCATCTACCTGCTTCCTTGATCCATGAGCATGCATGACATAAGAAGGTAGGAACAAGTGACCACCCCTGTCATACCTGCAAAGATTTAGATTTTATTGGCATCTGAGTGGATTCTTCTAATTTATTTGACATTTTATTAGCCAAAAGCCAACTTGAATAAGATTTCCTTTATTTGTTAACTGAACTGCTGGTCAAGAAACAGAAAGAGAACTTGCTAAATGAATATAATTTATCATATCTCATACCCTTTCCACTTTCTGGGAGGCACCAACATTGGCACATAAGGAATCAACATATGTTTAGCCTGTAAAGAAACAAAGCATAAAATAACTGTAAGTAGCAGGAGTGTCCAAATATGAAAATGTAGCGTGGCGTATACAATTATATTATACATTAACTTGATGGAGAATAATTGATATGTATTTTTTTTTAATTATAAATCAATAAATTGAATTCGCAGTGCAAACTGAATTCAAGTATACCGAACAAGAAAATGCAACACAGGAAAGAAAAACTTACAGTTTTATCAAGCCCAGTAAGAATTAGGGAATCACATTCTATAACTCCACAATTCTTCACAAGTTTCTCCCTATAAGGACCAAAAGAAGTTATATATTAGAGCAAAGGAAAAGCGGCAGAGTTAAGGTATATGAATCGTTATCCTTTACAAACATACGCCGCATAGGTATCCATATCACCACAAAAACTCTACACATTTGAATACTACAACTTGTTGGAGTGGCAAACACCATGATAAAGTTTTACCCTGGACTTTTTGCTGCGGCCTTAAATCTGTGCCTAAATGCCGGTCTCACATCAGGTGGACCATCTACCAACTGGTTAAGTGGAGGTTGTGCATAAGCTGTTTCTGTTAATAATTCTATCAGACGACTTCCCAGCTGCAATATCACATTACATAAAAAACCAAAAGTTAAATACATAAATAAATAAAATTTGGATACCAATAATATATTATATAATAAAAAAATATACAAAAGGATTCCTCAGCCATACTGAAATAATAAAAAATGCTCAAAGCAACAAACCTTAGCCTGTGTATCACGACCCCAGGGCTTAATTTCTTCTTTTACCAAGAGCTTTTGGACCTCTCTTAGTCTTTTCCTTTTAATTAAAACATTAACACATTTCCGGAGTATCTCCTCCTTGCTCAGACTGTCTTCATCAGCAACAACAGTCTTCTTTCTCTGGAAGTTTTTGGTTTTTCTCCAAGAAACTGTGAATCCTAACCTGAATTGTAAGGTAACAATATATGATATTTAAACTTTAATTCAGTGATACTGCTGATACCGAGTACAAAACAAGGAAGTAATAATGATAAGCTTAAACTGCATCAAAATAACACAAAATATATAAAATAAAAAAAAATAATTCAAATTACTCCCACTTCTTGGCCTTCCAATTTTATCATTCTTGAAAGTGTCACAAAACTAGGAAGTTGATCGTAATTTTCTTCGCTGCGAAATCCAAAATGAAAGGACTCCTTGAATAGCAGTCAAAAACAAAATTAAGCCTTTTGTACCATCCTCTGAAATCTGCAATGTTTCCCTGTTCTCTTAATTGAAGTTCCTAAATTACAATTCTAAATAAAAACAGCTGAGCAGAATGGCTTTTTTTGAAAAATAAATCAATAAATGAGCTAATCAGAATGATTAACGCTCGAAACTCGTTCATTTCATGGGTGTAATATCCTAAAATTCTAAACCTTTAGCTTTTATAATGCACATCATCTCGCATTAAGTTACAGTGTATTCATAAACCAATACACATCGAATCATCATCGACAATCTGAAACGCAAACACAAAAGATTAAGAATTTAGAACTCACCTCCTGCTCTGTGGCCATCCCGATATGAACAGCAGCTTGAACAACCTGCACACACCCGTCTTGATTCCCCACCATAACCAAACCCATCATCTTATGCATAACAATCAGCGCCATCTTATCCGGCGGCAGCAAGTCAATGTGCGGCGCAAACGCCGCTTTGTGCTTCTTCGTTTGCTGCACCTGCTGCTCCCTCGCAATCGCCTCCCTCAGCGGCTCAAACCACCCCAATAACAAGGCCTTCACGTACGGCAAGCTCGGAGCCAGCTTCTTCTCCCACATTACTCGTTCCAAATCCCTGCACTCCTCCACCATTCTCTCCCACGCCTCCGTCTCCGCCTTTATCTGCCGCCGCCGGAACAAATTATACTTCCGCCGGTCGATTTCCTTCGACTCCAATTTCAACTCCTGGTTGGCCTTTTTGTACATTCCCTTCAGAAACAGCGCGGCAATCCACGGCGGGTCTTGGATAAAAATCCGCGGCGGTGAGTCCTGCGGCGTAATCAGGCGAAATTCTCTGATGGGTAACTGTAAATTCATCGAATTTTCTACGAAATTGTCTTGAACGGAGTCTCAGACAAGGTGGGAGTGAACGGGGTCGGAAGGGGGCTTGAGGCTGAGGGGGAAAGGAGTGGAGGAAGACAGTGATGGGTTGAAGAAGAGGCGGTTGGAGGCTGAGCTAAAGAGGAGCTTGTGGCTGAGCTTCGACGGCTTCGGCCATGTGGAACTGTACATTTGAGCTTGTGGGCAAGAAGAGAAGGAGGCTGTGGAAGCCATTTTTGAGAGAGCGAGACGCAGCTCGAGCCTCGAGAAGAAGATGAAACATCGCTTAAACCTTTCCGTTGTCCATTTTCGAGATATTTTACCCAACCGAAAAAAAGTACGTTAATATTTTTGGTGGCACAAAAAAGGCCGACAGTTAGAAGCATAAAAAGGCCCACATTCCAAACATGCGGGCCGCGGCCCATGCGTGAGAGGTGAGAATCGGCAAGTAAGCAC